>NW_027507871.1:3443798-3514074 GCF_037356315.1 Lithobates pipiens | reverse complement strand
AACACTGGGATGTGGCCGGTAATCTATGGGAGTAGTTTGATGGGGCAACTAATGTTTAGCGAACACTGTGATTCTCTTGAGAGGTAAATATACCACCATTGGCTCACCTAACGTTATCTACATTGACATGTTTTTTAACTCTGAATTCATGTAAATTCAACCAGATCCAATTGTCCCCCTGAAGAGAGACCATATGCTGGTCGAAACGTGTCGGGGCTCAACCACTATGTAATACAACAATGTGCAATTATACATGTTTGTGTTGTTGGATTGTGGAACATGTAATGTGTGTTCTTTGAAGCAGATGATACACTGTACACATCGGATTGATCTATACTAGGACATGGGACATTTTTTGAATAAATCAGTTTCTTTATATACAATTATGATAAAGGGTAATTGACTTTTCTACCCCGCTGCCAAAAAGCCCCATCGGGGCAAATCCTTTTTTGTATATTTTGTATTTTAGGGGTGTGCAGCGCTTTCCACTGTTCCTCTATGTGTCTTCCTTTTTTCAGATAGTTGATTGGTGTCCATTACATAAGGAGAACGAGGGGCAGACATCCCGTTGGACATATTAACCCCTATATATATATACCCCTATATATATATATATTGTGAGGGGGTAAGCTCGGCAGCGGGTGTGTGTGACCCCCTGGATGGGTTCACAACACAAAGTCAGGCACAGCAGACAGCGGTGTAGGTGCAAAAAACAAAAGATGCGGTTTATTTAGGCTACATGCAGTAATACATATAACAGCCAAACAAAATAAAACAAGAAAATAAATCCTGGTCAGTTTGACCTCTAATTACACACGTAGACTCCCTGTCTAACAACTGGGTGCAGCCTTGTGCTGCCCCAGTCCCTGTCTCTGTTGTAGGGGTTTGCCACACAGGCGTTAACTCACCGCACAGAACAGATCTCAGACTCCCCAGTCTATACACACAAAACTGGTTCCAGGATGGAGCATCTCCCTAAGCATGCTGGGGTTTTTTGTAGAGGTCTTAATGAGCCCATTTACTGGGCTCATTAACTCTTCCCCTCTAATTGTAAAAGTCAGCATAAAGCCTGAATCTAGGACACACATATTTACCATCCTGAATACAACCAGGTGATTTTACCTGCGTGCTGCCACAATATATATATATATATATATATATATATATATATATATATATATATATATATATGTGTGTGTGTACCCCTATACATACCCATATATATATATATATATATATATATATATATATATATATATACCCCTATATATATATATATATGCCCCTATATATACACCCCTATATATATATATATATATATATATATATATATATATATATATATATATATATATATACCCCATATATATACCCCTATATATATAGAAACGGGGGAGCCACATGGGGCCAAATAATGAACAGGAAATTTACTTCTGAGAGCACAACCACCTACCTCCATCCCTCATTGTGTAGAAAAGAAAAGTTTTGGGACTTTATATGAGGGAATGTCCTAGTCATAGGGCCCCATCCCTGTCCATATGAACAAAAGGGGGGAAGAGGGGGGGGGGTGGAACTTCACTATTTGTAGGTTTACTTATTTTTTTCGGAATTTATTATTATTATTTTATTATCTTTAACCACTTGCTTACTGGGCACTTAAACCACCCTTCCTGCCCAGACCAATTTTCAGCTTTCGGTGCTCTCACACTTTGAATGACAATTACTCAGTCATGTTACACTGTACCCAAATGAATTTTGTGTCCTTTTTTTCCCACAAATAGAGCTTTCTTTTGGTGGTATTTGATCACCTCTGGGGTTTTTATTTTTTGAGCTATAAATGAAAAAAGACCAAAAATTTTGAAAAAAACGCATATTTCTTTGTTTCTGTGACAGAATTATGCAAATTATTAATTTTTCTTCATAAATTTTGGCCACAATTTATACTGCTACATATCTTTGGTAAAAAATAACCCAAATTAGTGGATATTATTTGGTCTTTGTGAAAGTTAGAGAGTCTACAAGCTGTGGTGCGAATCACACAAAACTGATCACACCTGATGTACTGGTGGCCGATCTCACTTCTTGCGACCCAAACAAGTCAGGAAAGTACAAATACCCCCCAAATGACCCCTTTTTGGAAAGTAGACATTCCAAGGTATTTAGTAAGAGGCATGGTGAGTTTTTTGATGTTGTCATTTTTTTCCCACAATTCTTTGCAAAATTAAGATTTTTCATTTTTTTTTTTTCTCCACAAAATTGTCATTGTAATAGGTTATTTCTCTCACGTGGCATGTGTATACCACAAATGACACCCCCCAAAAAATTCTGCTACTCCTCCTGAGTATTACGATACCACATGTGTGGGACTTTTTCACAGCCTGGCCACATAGAGAGGCCCAACATGCAGGTAGCGCCATCATGTGTTCTAGGAACATAAGTTACACATCTAACTTGTTGACTATTTATTACACTTTTGAAGCACCAGGACAATGACACGTGACACTGATGACAGATGGCACTGATACGTGGCAATGATGACACTTATACGTGGCACTGATGGCAGGTGGCACTGATGACAGATGGCACTAATATGTGGCACTGATGACAGATGGCACTAATATGTGGCACTGATGACGCGTGGCACTTATACGTGGCACTGATGACACGTGGCACTAATACGTGGCACTGAAGACACGTGGCACTGAAACGTGGCACTGATGACAGATGGCACTAATACATGGCACTAATACGTGCCACCGATGACAGATGGCACTAATACATGGCACCGATGACGCGTGACACTGATGACAGATGGCACTGATAAGTGGCATTGATGGCACGTGACACTGACAACAGATGGCACGTGACACTGACAGGTGGCACTGATGACAAATGGCACTGATACGTGGCACTGATGACAGATGGCACTATGTGGCACTGATGACACGTGGCACTGACGACATGTGGCACTGGGGGCAGGTAGCACTGGGGGCAGGTAGCACTGGGGTGGATGGCACTGGGGGCAGGTAGCACTGGGGTGGATGGCACTGGGGGCAGGTAGCACTGGGGTGGATGGCACTGGGGCAGGTAGCACTGGGGTGGATGGCACTGGGGCAGATGGCACTGCTGGGGGAGGATGGCACTGCTGGGGGAGGATGGCACTTTTTATTTTATTTTTTTACTTTTTTTTTTACTTCAGGCAGAACGGCTGCCGCTGCAGCCGTTCATCTCTCCCCTCTCACACTGTCTGTTCGAGGAAGGAGAGCGGCGCTGAGAGATGATCTCATATGTTTACATATGAGATCATCTCCCATTGGACACGCCGATCACGCTGTAAACGGCCGCTGTGATTGGCCGTTTACAGCGATCTGTGTTTGCCTGTCCCCGGGGGACACGGCGAACACAGAACTTCCGCGATGCGCGCCCGCGGCGGCGCGCATTGCGGAAGTAAACATCAGGCCGTCCAGGGACGACCGCCCGGACGAACGCGCTTTCTCTACGGCCGTCATTCGGCCCTAGGGCGGGCGCGAGGAGGTTAAACAATTCAGGTTTTGTGTAAATGTTGGTGATTTTGTGTATTGAGGGTAAATCATTCATACTGGAAAATCCTTGTTTTGGGGTAGAAGTTATTCTGATTCAGGAGAATCTCTACAGTGAATGACGGTATTAATATCCTTGTATGAACAATTCATATTTACACAAACTCGAGCCCCCTACCGGTATGTTGCTGAAAATCTGTCTCATCTACAGATAAATTCCTTTTGCAGGCCATGATTATAGGTGCAAGACCACATTTACCCTTGTGGTTGGGGGCGGTAAAAACAAAGAAAAACGATACCCGCTGTTGCACCATTCCCCTTTGCGTGCTGAACAGTCGGTGAGGAGGCATCAAACGCCCGCTAAAGAGCAATTCACCACAAATCTCTCTTTTGAGGGCAACTGCTTGTGTAAATGAGCCCACAAGGTGGCGCATAGGCTTTGAGAAATGAGGAACAGCCGGACTTGCATCTCGTGGCGTCTCTAATTGACTTGATATTTGCCCCCAGCGCGCTTCTGTGGCCAAGTAGTATCTGTTCTTATCAGCTTTCAGGAGCAAGGAAGCTGGTGCCTCTTAGATGAGACGGGGTTAGTATTTTCCTGATGTAATAAGGTGGGAAGAGTGGGAGGGATCATTTTCCTCCCGAGCTGAATGTGGCCTGGTGGGCTTCTCCCCTCGGGTGAAGGCAGGACTTTGCCTAAGTTCTGAGGCCTTTCTGGTAGGAATGGGCTGCCTTTGTCTGGCCAGCAGCCGGAAGGGTGCCCCTGGATGGGGGAGGTCTCCAGAGCAGTGGCGTTGCTAGGGGGTGGCTTTTGGGGCTATAGCCCAGAATCTGGGGCCCCAAGTCTCTGCAGGGGTCCCAAAGGGGAGGGGAGGTTCTCTGGAGACCCTGATGTAAGTGGGGGGCTCTCTGGGTACCCTGATGTAAGTGGGGGGCTCTCTGGGGACCCTGATGTAAGTGGGGGCTATCTGGGGACCCTGATGTAAGGGGATGTTCTCTGTGGACCCTGATTTAAGGGGGAGGCTCTCTGGGAACCCTAATATAAGGGGGGCTCTCTGGGAACCCTGATGTAAGTGGGGGGCTCTCTGGGGACCCTGATGTAAGTGGGGGGCTCTCTGGGGACCCTGATGCAAGTAGGAGGCTCTCTGGGGACTCTGATGAAAGCAGGAGGCTCTCGGGGGACCCTGATGTGGGAGGTCTCCAGAGCAGTGGCCTTGCTAGGGGGTGGCTTTTGGGGCTGTAGCCCAGAATCTGGGGCCCCGAGTCTCTGCAGGGGTCCCCAAGGGGAGGGGAGGTTCTCTGGAGACCCTGATGTAAGTGGGGGACTCTCTGGGGACCCTGATGTAAGTGGGGGGCTCTCTGGGGACCCTGATGTAAATGGGGGGCTATCTGGAGACCCTGATGTAAGGGGATGTTCTCTGTGGACCCTGATTTAAGGGGGGCTATCTGGGAACCCTGATGTAAGTGGGGGGGCTCTCTGGGGACCCTGATGTAAGAGAGGGCTATCTGGGGACCCTGATGTAAGTGGGGGGCTCTCTGGGGACCCTGATGTAAATGGGGGGCTATCTGGAGACCCTGATGTAAGGGGATGTTCTCTGTGGACCCTGATTTAAGGGGGGGCTCTCTGGGGACCCTGATGTAAGGCGGAGGGCTCTCTGGGGACCCTAATGCAAGGAGGAGGCTCTCTGGGGACTCAGATGTAAGTGGGGGGCTCTCTGGGGATATATATACGCACACATGTATATTACTGTACATACATGTGTATGCCCACCCAAGCGCATGACTTTCTTTACTACGCTGTTATCTTTTGTAGATCTAGCAACGCCCCTGCTCCAGAGGGTGCCATATTATGAGTATATGGGACCACCATTATATCCTCAGTGGCACTAAGACCCGTCATTAACCTCTTGCACACGTTTTTTGGGCAGTCCTTTTGGCTAGTCTGAGGCCTTAAGACCTGCCTTCAGTATTTGAAATGGACTTTTTTTTCTATCACAGGCACTTGCACGCCACGCATGGTTCATTTTTTTTAATGTACAGAGACAGAGGGTGCAGGTTATTGGGGCCTGCCCTGATGTCAGCAGCCCCCAGCTCTGTGGCCTTTGGGTCTTTTACCTCTCCCCAACCAGGGGGGGGGGCCCCTTAGCAAGTACTTAGTAGATCGGCTTTAGTTGGTCCCTCGGAGGAGCGGGTCAGCCTGGGTAGACCATAGAGTATCTTGCCCCTGTCAGGTAGGGTTGCCACCTGTCCGGGATTCACCCGGACAGTTCGGGTTTGGAATCATGCGTCTGGGTTTTAGACTGTCTGAGACTCGGACACATTATTTAGACTGGACTTTGGCCTCTCAGCAGGGTTGCTGGCTGCAGTTGTCTAAGCTGAGAGTGTCTGTTACACTTCTTTCCCACTGCCCAAAGCCAGCACTAACAATTCCCCCTCCCCCCCCCCAAAAGAAACCCCACACAGACAGGAGAGGAGAGAGGGCTCAATCTTCACCTCTTCCCCCCACCCCTCTTTGTCTGTCCACACTCCAATCTTCAATGCTGTGCCTCAGAAAAGGAAAATGGGGGCCAGAAATTTGAAGTCCAGCAGCCTCAGATACATCTGGATGAGAGGTGCTGACTGCCAAAGGGTGAGTGAGCTCACCATCCATCCCTGTCTGTGACTGAAGTCTCCCTTCTCTCTCCTTCCTTTTAGTGAGTACACTAAGGAAAATCAGGGTTCTCAGATCACCACTTATATCAGAGTTCTCCTTTACACCAGAGTCCTCTCCGTACATCGAAGTTCTCGGTGTTCCCCCTAATGCCGCATACACACGATCAACCTATCCGGCAGACAACCCGCCGGACTTTCCGAACGAGCGGACCTGCCCACACACGCCCACACACGCCCAGACTTTTGAAATGAACGGACTTGCCCGCACACGGAGTAAAGTCCATTCATTTTGAACGTGGCTCCAGGTAGACGGGACTAGCGAAGGAAGTGAATGTTGCCGCCTCCATCGGTGAGATTGACACCTCGTGAGCCCTGTCACCTACTATGGATTTAGTGTTGAAAATATTTTTATTAAGACATGTCAAGTAAAAACAATAAACAGTAACCATCATGAGGCATATACAGACAGGAACAGTGACAGAGGTACAATTACAGGAGATCGGCTAACGACAATCGGCCACAGCCGGTCCCTGACAGGAAGCTTGGAGGGTAGAAAAGACGGCCTGTGCTCCGGTCCCTAAGGTCACAGTAGGGGAGAAGCACCCATGGGTTACTACATGACGCAGTTTTTAGATAAGAACATAAAAAAGAAAAGACAGAAAGGAAGAGAGAAGAGAAAAGAGCAAAGTAAGGAAAGCTAAATAGCAAGAGGAGAGGAAGAAAAAGGGGGAGGAAGGGGGGGAGGGGGAAGCAATTGGATAGGGGGGGTAGGGTAAGGGAGAGCCCACAGCGGCCTTATGCGTTTAAGATTTGGTTCATTAAAGTGTCAGAAGAAGAGAAGCGGAGCCAGATCGACCACTGAGAAACAAATTTGGCGTAAGTGTCATTGTCCAGTGCCAACATCTCCTCCATTCTCATGGTGTCATTCATAATCGATACCCACCGTGACAATGGGGGGGTGGTCGTCGTCTTCCAATAGGCAGGTATCAGTTGCCTAGCGGAGGACATAAAAAAACGGAGCAACCTTTGTTTCTGCGATTTAATAGACCCTGGCAGAATAGAGAGTAATGCAATTTTTGGAGAGATAGGAACCGGGGTATCAGCCAAGAGATTATAGCATTCAAAAACCTGTGTCCAGAAGGGGCGGATCCTCTCACAGTCCCACCAGACATGCATGTAAGTTCCGACTGAAGCTTCACAGCGCCAGCAGGTGGCCGGGGTAGACGGGAAAATCCTGTGTAAAGTAGCAGGGTCCCTGTACCACCTGGACAATAGCTTGTAATTCTTTTCTTGGGAGTAACAGGAGATTGTTGACTTATGTGTGAAATTAAAAGAGGTATTCCATTCCGGCACAGAGATGTCCTCACCCAAATCCGCAGACCACAGCCTGGTGTAATGTGGGAGTTGAGCATGTGCTAAAGTCTGTAGCAGGTAATATAAGGAGGACAGTAAGTGTTTGGGAGTTTCTGGAAGCGAGCACAGTTCCTCGAAATTGGTAAGCTTGCGATGTATCTGAGAGGAGGAGTGTAGTCGTTTGGCAAATGCGGACACATGTAGGGCCGCGAGCCAATCTCCAGAGTCTGTCACGGAGACCGGGGTCCCCTGAGAGGGGTGCACAAAGGTACGGGCCTGCGGCCAATATGTGCGCTTAAAAGGTCCTAGGGAGGTTGCCCCTGTACTTTGTGGTAAAGCAGGATGGTCAAAGAGGGACGTCAAGGGGCCCGGGTCCGAGGAGAGAGTGGAGTTTAGTCCCGTCCTGTACCACGTCGCCAGGGAAGCCAAAGTCAGAGGGGACAAGGATGTCATACGAGTGTAGGCCAGGTTATAACCCCATGGAAGGGCTCGGAGATCTACAGGAGAAAGGTCCTGTTCAACAGACACCGAGGCCTTGCAGGAAGGGCGAGAGAACCACTCAATGATGCGAGTTAAATGAGCGGCCTTATGGTAAGTCTCAAAGTCAGGGAGGCCTGTGCCTCCCAGAGTCTTCGGGAGCGTTAGTAGTTTAAATTTAACCCTGGGGAGGCCCCGGTTCCACAAAAATCTGATTGCCAGCGAGCGTAGGGAGATAAAAAATGATTTGGGAACGTGGATGGGTATTGTTTGAGATAAATATAGGAACTTGGGTAGAGTGTCCATCTTCAGGATATTAATCCGTCCGAACCAGGGCAAGGGAGATCCCCCCCACTCCTCGAGGTCCTTCCGTATACGGTTAAGCAAAGGGATATAATTCAGAGAAAACAAATCAGCTAGGTTGGAGGGGATAACAATCCCCAGGTACGAGATCCCCTTAGCCTGCCATTTAAACGAGAAGTTGGATTGCAGAAGGGACAGCGTGGAGGGGGTAAGGGATATGTTAAGGGCTTCCGTCTTAGAAATGTTGAGCTTAAAGTTACTGTAGATACCAAAGCGTTGAAATTCACTAAGTAGGGATGGTATGGAAATGTGTGGATTCTGAATATACACTAGGAGGTCATCAGCATACAAAGAAAGTTTGTGATGGGAAGATGGAGTTTGAATACCAAGAATGGAGGGGTTTTGTCGTATGGCACAAGCCAAATGCTCAATGATGATGACAAAGAGGAGGGGGGACAGGGGGCAGCCCTGCCGAGTACCGTTGGCAATATCAAAAGGAGCCGACGTTGTACCGTTGACCAGGACCGCAGCTGAAGGTCGGGAGTATAGGGACATTACTTTTGATATGAAGGAAGCTCCGAGGCCAAGTTGTTCCAGAGAAAGCTGTAGAAACCTCCAGCTGACCCTATCGAAGGCCTTTTCAGCGTCGAAGGATAAGAGGCAAGCTCTCAGACCTTTACGTTGGATCAGGGATATAAGATGTATCGTCTTGGTGGTGTTGTCCCTTGCCTCCCTGCCAGGGACAAACCCCACCTGATCATTATGAATAATCTTAGGCAATAGGGGGGACAGACGGGTGGCTAGGACTTTTGCAAATAGCTTGATATCTATGTTGAGCAGGGAGATGGGCCGGTAGCTGCTGCATTGGGACGGATCTTTGCCCGGTTTAGGGATAATAGAAATGTTAGCAGACAAAGATTCCTTTGACGGGAGGTTAGAACTGTCCACCGAGTTAAAGGCTTTCATCAGAAGGGGAGCAAGCTGGGGGGCAAAAGTTTTGTAGAACCGGGGTGTAAAGCCATCAGGGCCCGGACATTTCCCCACTTTAAGGACTTTAATAGCCTGTAAAAAGTCAGAGGTAGTCAGGGGCTCGTCTAAGGTTGCTGCGTCCACAGCGTCAACAGTGGGTAAGGCGGTCTCTAGGATATAAGCCTGCGTGGGGTCAGAAGATGGAGGGGACCCAACTGGGGGGGTTGCATGCGGGAGGTTATAGAGCTGGGAGTAGTATTGCCTGAAGGATGCAGATATCCCAGAGGTGTTAAATGTTTTCGTTTGGTCTGGTCGGACAAGGAAGGGAATAGAATGTCGCGGGGGTCTCGGATGAATGACCCTAGCCAGGTGCTTACCACATTTGTTTGCCAAAGAGTAGAAGTGGTTCCGCGCTTTATCCCTGGCGATCAGGGAGTGCGCGTCTAGGAGTAGGAGTAGGTCTCTGCGGGCATTAGAAAGCTGAACAAAAACAGCAGGGTCCAAGTCCTTTTTGTGGAGGGGTTCGAGGTCCGCAATGATAGTAAGGAGTCTGCGTATGTCATGGGCTCGGGCCTTTTTAAGGCGAGAACCATGTTGTATAAGGGTACCTCGGAGCACACATTTGAGAGTGTCCCACTGGTTCATAGGAGAGGTAGTGTCAGCGGAATGGTTACCTACAAAGTCCCGAATGGCCTGAGAGACATCCGCCACACACACGGTGTCCCGCAGTAGATTGTCGTTAAGTCTCCAGCTCGCTCCCCGACGAATAGCAGGGGGGCGAACCAGAGTCAGGTAGACAGGGGCATGGTCAGACCATAGAATATTACCGATCGAAGTGTGGAGAGGCGTGTCAAGCAGGGATTGTGATATGAGGAAGTGGTCCAGTCTACTATATGAGTCGTGTGCAATGGAAAAGTAGCTATAATCCCTTTCCGTTGGATGCTGGATTCGCCAGGCATCCACCAGATGGGAAGAATGTAGAAGTGATTTAATGCGTGCTAAGGTGGAATGGGGAATAGAAGACTTACCCGAGGATGTGTCTGCGGACGGGGAGAGGGCAACGTTTAGATCACCTCCAATAATGAAAGTTGACCCTCCAAAGGAGGACAGTCTGGTGAGGACCGAGGAGAGGAACCGAGCCTGGCCCACGTTCGGCACATAGATGTTAGCCACTGTGAAAAGAAAATCATTTAGCTTCAATTTCAGGAAAACATAGCGACCAGAGTTATCTATTAGAGAGTCTAGGACCTCCGGGTTGAAAGATTTATGAAAGGCGACAGACACCCCCTTACACTTGGACTGAGGATTAACACTATGAAACCATTGTGAGTAATATCTATTGCGCAGGGCTGGAATAGCTCCCGCGCGAAAATGCGTCTCTTGAAGCAGCAGGATTTGCGCACGCTTCTTGTGAAAATGGTAGAGTGTCTGGCTCCGCTTCTCAGGCGTGTTGAAACCCCTACAGTTAAAGGAAGCAAAGGTTATGGAACCGTCACTAGCCATGGGGGGGCCATAGGGAGGAGCTGAGAATCAATATGAAAGGTGGTACTATGGGCAAACCCTGGGGGATGTGGGAGCGGGAGAAAAGGTCAGGCCAGGGGGGCAGGGGGAGGAGCAGAGGGTGGGAGGGCAGAAGCAGAGGAAAGACAGAGGTAGGAAAGAAGGCAGAAAAAGGGAGAAAAGACAGTAGAACAACCTCGTATAGGGAGCAGGGAGAAATAAAGGCAGGGATACCCGTTCCCAATAGAATCAACAGGGGTATACATAAGACAACAGCTGTAAACATCAGTTGTGGGAAACAGGCCCGTGAGGTCTGGTGTAAAACAACATTTAGTAGAACAAAAACAAAAAAAGCCACTGGGTGGCTCAAAAAGGGAAGCACCTACTATGGATTTAAAGGGGAATCCCTACACCGAAAAAACGGTATGGGGTCCCCCCAAAGTCCATAGCAGACCCTTATCCGAGCACGCAGCCTGGCCGGTCAGGAAAGGGGGTGGGAACAAGTGAGCGCCCCCCCACCCTCCTCTCCTGAGCCGCACCAGGCCGCGTGCGGAAGAATAAGCAGAAGGCGGCGGCGACAGCAACAGAAGACCGGGCAAACGCTAGTAAAAGAGCTGGAAGAAGAAAGTGGAGGCCCGGCAAGAAGAACCGAAGAGCGGGACAAAAAGGAAAAAGCCGGGCTCCTCCGCTAGTAAAAGAGAAGAAGATATCGGAGGAGTCCGGCGAGAAGACCCCGGAAGACGGAAGAAGACCCCCGGAGCTGTCTAATAAACTACTTTAAAAACCTGTGTTGTGTTTTTTTATGTACACTTTTTCCCCAGGTGAATGGGTAGGGGTACATCGTACCCCATACTCATTCACATAGGGTAGGGGGCCAGAATCTGGGGGCCCCTTATTTAAGGAGGCTCCCAGATTCCGATAAGCCCCCCGCCCGCAGACCCCGACAACCAACGGCCAGGGTTGTCGGGAAGAGGCCCTTGTCATCATCATCAACATGGGGACAAGGTGCTTTACAGGGTCCCCCCTTCCCCAAAGCACCCCCCCCCCCCCATGTTGAGGGCATGTGGCCTGGTACGGCTCAGGAGGGAGGGGCGCTCGCTCGTCCCCACCCCCTTTCCTGACTGGCCAGTCTGCGTGCTCGGATAAGGATCTGCTGGACTTTGGGGGACCCCCACGCCTTTTTTCCGACATAGGGGTTCCCCTTTAAATGCATACCATGCGACGGGGCTAGCGAGGTGTCAATCTCACCGATGGAGGCGGCGACAATGACTTCCTTCGCTAGTTCCGTCTACCTGGAGCCACGTTCAAAATGAACGGACTTTACTCCGTGTGTGGGCAAGTCCGTTCATTTCAAAAGTCCGGCGGACCAGCACACAGACGGGCGGATTGTCTGCAGAGTCCGGCGGACAATTTTGAGTCAAGACTTCTTTCTAAGTCCGCCGGACTTTTGAGAACAAAAAGTCTGCCGGAGCCCACACACTGGCAGATTGTCCGGCGGACTCTGGTCCGTCGGACCAAGTCCGCCAGACAAATCGTTTGTGTGTATGCAGCATTACATCAAGGTTCCCAGAGCATCCCTTATGTCACATTCCCCAGAGTTCTCCCTTACATCATAGTCTGCAGAGTCCCCACTTACAGTGTAAGGGAATTCTGCGAGTTCAGATGTAAAAGATGTAAAACTCTGTGGACTCTGATGTAAAGGGGAACTCTGTGGACTCTGATGTAAAGGGGAACTCTGGGGACTCTGATGTAAAGGGGGACTCTGTTTGTTTACATGCACTTGGGCCTCTAGTTGCCCCTGCTTCTATCTTCTTTTATGAATATTTTATATACCAATGAATAAAAACCTTTTTATCGTTATCAATATGACTGATATATACAGTTGTGCTCATAAGTTTAGAATTTATGATTTCTTGGCCATTTTTAACCACCTCGCGCCCGCCCTATAGCCGAATGACGGCCGTAGAGCAGGCGCGTTCGTCCGGGTGGTCGTCCCTGGACGGCCTGATGTTTACTTCCGCAATGCGCGCCGCCGTGGGCACGCATCGCGGAAGTTCTGTGTTCGCCGTGTCCCCCGGGGACAGGCAAACACAGATCGCTGTAAACGGCCAATCACAGCGGCCGTTTACAGCGTGATCGGCGTGTCCAATGGGAGATGATCTCATATGTAAACATATGAGATCATCTCTCAGCACCACTCTCCCTCCTCGCACAGACAGTGTGAGAGGGGAGAGATGAACGGCTGCAGCGGCAGCCGTTCTGCCTGTAGTAAGGAAAAAAAAAGGAAAAAAATAAAATAAAAAGTGCCATCCTCCCCCAGCAGTGCCATCCGCCCCAGCAGTGCCATCTGCCCCAGTGCCATCCGCCCCAGTGCCATCTGCCCCAGTGCAATCCGCCCCAGTGCCATCCACCCCAGTGCTACCTGCCCCCAGTGCCATCCACCCCAGTGCTACCTGCCCCCAGTGCCATCCACCCCAGTGCTACCTGCCCCCAGTGCCATCCATCCCAGTGCTACCTGCCCCCAGTGCCATCCACCCCAGTGCTACCTGCCCCCAGTGCCACCTGCCCCCAGTGCCACCTGTCGTCAGTGCCACCTGTCGTCAGTGCCACGTGTCATCAGTGCCATGTGTCATCAGTGCCACGTAGTGCCATCTGTCATCAGTGCCACGTATCAGTGCCATTTGTCATCAGTGCCACCTGTCAGTGTCATGTGCCATCTGTTGTCAGTGTCACGTGTCATCAATGCCACTTATCAGTGCCATCTGTCATCAGTGTCACGCGTCATCGGTGCCATGTATTAGTGGCATCTGTCATTGGTGGCACGTATTAGTGCCACGTATTAGTGCCATCTGTCATCAGTGCCACGTATTAGTGCCACGTGTCTTCAGTGCCATGTATAAGTGCCACGTGTCATCAGTGCCACGTATAAGTGCCACGTGTCATCAGTGCCACATATTAGTGCCATCTGTCATCAGTGCCACAAAATTAGTGCCATCTGTCATCAGTGCCACGTATAAGTGTCATCATTGCCACGTATCAGTGCCATCTGTCATCAGTGTCACGTGTCATTGTCCTGGTGCTTCAAAAGTGTAATAAATAGTCAACAAGTTAGATGTGTAATTTATGTTCCTAGAACACATGATGGCGCTCCCTGCATGTTGGGCCTCTCTATGTGGCCAGGCTGTGAAAAAGTCACACACATGTGGTATTGTAATACTCAGGAGGAGTAGCAGAATTTTTTGGGGGGTGTCATTTGTGGTATACACATGCCACGTGAGAGAAATAACCTATTACAATGACAATTTTGTGGAGAAAAAAATACATTCCAAGGTATTTAGTAAGAGGCATGGTGAGCTTTTTGATGTTGTCATTTTTTTCCCACAATTCTTTGCAAAATTAAGATTTTTCTTTTTTTTTTTTTCTCCACAAAATTGTCATTGTAATAGGATATTTCTCTCACGTGGCATGTGTATACCACAAATGACACCCCCAAAAAATTCTGCTACTCCTCCTGAGTATTAGAATACCACATGTGTGTGACTTTTTCACAGCCTGGCCACATAGAGAGGCCCAACATGCAGGGAGCGCCATCAACTTGTTGACTATTTATTACACTTTTGAAGCACCAGGACAATGTCACGTGACACTGATGACAGATGGCACTGATACGTGGCAATGATGACAGATGGCACTAATATGTGGCACTGATGACAGATGGCACTAATATGTGGCACTGATGACACGTGACACTGAAGACACGTGGCACTGATGACAGATGGCACTAATACGTGGCACCGATGACAGATGGCACTAATACATGGCACAGATGACGCGTGACACTGATGACAGATGGCACTGATAAGTGGCATTGATGACACGTGACACTGACAACAGATGGCATGTGACACTGACAGGTGGCACTGATGACAAATGGCACTGATACGTGGCACTGATGACAGATGGCACTAATACGTGGCACTGATGACAGATGGCACTATGTGGCACTGATGACACATGGCACTGATGACAGATGGCACTTATACGTGGCACTGACGACAGGTGGCACTGACAACAGGTGGCACTGGGGGCAGGTAGCACTGGGGTGGATGGCACTGGGGGCAGGTAGCACTGGGGCGGATGGCACTGGGGCAGATGGCACTGCTGGGCGAGGATGGCACTGCTGGGGGAGGATGGCACTTTTTTTTTTTTTTTTTTACTTTTTTTTTTTTTTTTTTTTACTTTTTTTTTTTTTTTTTTACTAGAGGCAGAGCTGCAGCCGTTCATCTCTCCCCTCTCACACGCTGTCTGTGTGAGGAGGGAGAGTGGCGCTGAGAGATGATCTCATATGTTTACATATGAGATCATCTCCCATTGGACACGCCGATCACGCTGTAAACGGCCGCTGTGATTGGCCGTTTAACAGCGATCTGTGTTTGCCTGTCCCCGGGGGACACAGCGAACACAGAACTTCCGCGATGCGCGCACGCTGGCGACGCGCATTGCGGAAGTAAACATCAGGACGTCCAGGGACGACCACCCGGACGAACGCGCCTGCTCTACGGCCGTCATTCGGCTATAGGGCGGGTGCGAGGTGGTTAAATATTAATGACAATAGAAACTACCCAAATGACCTGTCAGGGCTGGCTTAGCCCTTCCTTCTCTGGGCTGGCTGCTCAGATGTCGGCTAATTGCCAGCTCTCTTCTCTCTCCACAGTTACCAGCTGTTCCTGATGATGCTCGTCTGACCTGCCTACTTAAAGCTGTCCAGCTCACTTCATCTCTGCCTTCGCCTTGGTCACATCACAAGATACCATAT
The DNA here is from genome assembly GCF_037356315.1 of Lithobates pipiens. Classification (NCBI taxonomy): domain Eukaryota; kingdom Metazoa; phylum Chordata; class Amphibia; order Anura; family Ranidae; genus Lithobates; species Lithobates pipiens. The sequence goes on along the minus strand of NW_027507871.1, from coordinate 3,498,465 downwards.
CCTCAGGGTCTGTTTAAAGACTGGATTGCTGACATCCCTTCTGGCTCCTTATCCTGCTTGCTGTTGCTCCACTTGGATCTCTGACTTCTGGCCTGGCTGACTACCCGATCTGGTTATTGTACTCTGGCCTGGCTGACTACTCGATCCGGTTACTGGACTCTGGCTATGCTTTGACTACGCTTACTCCATTTACCTTTTTATTTTTTATTAGTAAACAAGTGTGATTTAATTGTACTTCTGTCTCCGTCTGGTTCATGGTTTCTGACATTACCCTGATCAAAAGTTTACATACCCCGGTGATTTGGGCCTGATAACATGCCCACAAGTTGACACAAAGGGGTTTGAATGGCTATTAAAGGTAACCGTCCTCACCTGTGATCTGTTTGCTTGTAATTAGTGTCTATAAAAGGCCAATGAGTTTCTGGACTCCTGACAGACCCTTGCATCTTTCATCCAGTTCTGCACTGATGTTTCTGGATTCTGAGTCAAGGGGAAAGCAAAAGGATTGTCAAAGGATCTGTGGGAAAAGTTAGTTGTATTGTATAAAACAGGAAAGGGATATAAAAAGATATCCAAGGAATTGAGAATGCCAATCAGCAGTGTTCAAACTCTAATCAAGAATTGGGAAATGAGGGGTTCTGTTGAAACCAAACCACGGTCAGGTAGACCAACTAAAATTTTAGCCACAACTGCCAGGAAAATTATTCGGGGTGCAAACTGAGGAAAAAAATTGGGGGATATTTATTATAGGAAAAAGTAAAAAATATATATATTATTTAGATTTTTTCATTGAATGTTAGTAGGGTGGAAGCACCCGGGCAGTTTTGCTTACAGTGGTTAGATAATATAATTTCGTCTTTATTATCAGTAAAAAAATGTTGCTCTTATTTTCTTTGATACTTTACCCAATATTTGTTAGTATTTAGTAATTGTTTATCACGTTGTAGAGACATGGAGTATGTAGGCCCCGGGCTGGATGGGCTATATGTCTGAAATCCAGACTAATTGTAATACCGACACTGAACAAAAGATCGGCATTAATCAATATATTGCCAAAAATGAAACGTTCATTGGCACATAGAATTTCTACAAAAATATGTTCATGAGAAAATTAGTCCTTTGGGCTTAAGAGTGCAGATGTTTCCATCTTTCCAAATTGTGTCTCCCGAATTTAAATTAGCCCGGGAGACCATTCTTACCAAATGTAGTGTAGAATTAATGAAACTATTGATTTCCCACCATTAAAGCGGGATTCCACTGTCTTTATCCTTTTTTTTTTTTTTTTTTTTTTTTTGGGCATACTGACAATCATTATTATTATTAACCACCTCAGTACAGTACAGTTACACCCCCTTCCTGACCAGACCAATTTTCAGCTTTCAGCGCTCTCACAGTTTGAATGACAATTACTCAGTCATCCTACACTGTATCCATATGAAACTTGCGTCCTTTTTTCCACACAAATAGAGCTTTCTTTTAGTGGTATTTAATCACTAGTGGGGTTTTTATTTTTTGTGCTATAAATAAAATAAAACGTAAATTTTGTGAAAAAAATGCCTTTTTCTTAGTTTCTGTCATAAATTTTTGCTAATTAGTAATTTTTCTTCATAAATTTTGGCTAAAATTTATACTGCTACATATCTTTGGTAAAAATAACCCACATTAGTGTATATTATTTGGTCTTTGTGAAAGTTATAGAGTCTACAAACTATGGTGCCAATCACTGAAAATTGATCACTTCTGATCAGGCCTTCAGTACATCAGGTGAATCTCATTTCTTGAGACACCAACAAATCAGGAAAGTACAAATCCCCCCCAAATGACCCCTTTTTACAAAGTAGACATCCCAAGGTATTAAGTAAGTAGCATGGTGAGTTTTTTTAAGTTGTCATTTTTTCCCACAATTCTTTGCAAAATGAAGATTTTTAATTTTTTTTAATTTTTTTTTACTAAATTGTCATATTATCAGGTTATTTCTCACACACAGCATATGCATACAACAAATTACACCCCAAAATACATTCTGCTACTCTTCCCGAGTACGGCGATACCACATGTGTGAGACTTTTACACAGCCTGGCCACATACAGAGGACCAACATTGATGTAGTACCTTCAGACGTTCTACGAGCAAAAATGACGGATCTCATTTCTCAACCACCTATTACACTTTTGAAGGCCCTGGAGTACCAGGACAATGGAATTTCCCATAAAATCACCCCATTTTGGCAAGCAAACACCCCAACGTATAATCTGTGAGGCATAATGAGTCTTTTGAACGGTTCATTTTTTTCCAGAAGTTTTTGGAATATGTGGAAAAAAATGTAAACGCATTTTTTTTTTTACACAAAATTGTCAATTTATAAGATATTTCTAACACATAGCATGTATATAGCAAAAATTACACCCCAAAATACATTCTGCTACTCCTCCCGAGTATGGCGATACCACATGTGTAGGACTTTTACACAGCCTGGTCACATAGAGAGGCCGAACATTGAAGTAGTACGTTCAGGCGTTCTAGGAGCATAAATGACACATCTCATTTCATTCCTACCTATCACACTTTTGAAGGTCCTGGAGCACCAGGACAGTGAAATTACCCACAAAATGACCCCATTTTGGAAAGCAAACACCCCAACGTATATTCTATGAGACATTCGCTGGAGATAGGTACTCGGGTACTCTGATGGCCTGGTGACAGGTACTCGGGTACTCTGATGGCCTGGTGACAGGTACTCGGGTACTCTGATGGCCTGGTGACAGGTACTCGGGTACTCTGATGGTCTGGTGACAGGTACTCGGGTACTCTGATGGTCTGCTGACAGGTACTCGGGTACTCTGATGGCCTGGTGGCAGGTACTCGGGTACTCTGATGGCCTGGTGACAGGTACTCGGGTACTCTGATGGTCTTGTGACAGGTACTCGGGTACTCTGATGGTCTGCTGACAGGTACTCGGGTACTCTGATGGTCTGCTGTCAGGTACTCGGGTACTCTGATGGCCTGGTGACAGGTACTCGGGTACTCTGATGGTCTGGTGACAGGTACTCGGGTACTCTGATGGCCTGGTGGCAGGTACTCGGGTACTCTGATGGCCTGGTGGCAGGTACTCGGGTACTCTGATGGCCTGGTGGCAGGTACTCGGGTACTCTGATGGCCTGGTGACAGGTACTCGGGTACTCTGATGGCCTGGTGACAGGTACTCGGGTACTCTGATGGCCTGGTGACAGGTACTCGGGTACTCTGATGGCCTGGTGACAGGTACTCGGGTACCCTGATGGGCCGTGACAGGTACTCGGGTACCCTGATGGGCCATGACAGGTACTCGGGTACCCTGATGGGCCGTGACAGGTACTCGGGTACCCTGATGTGCCGTGACAGGTACTCGGGTACCCTGATGTGCCGTGACAGGTACTCGGGTACCCTGATGTGCCGTGACAGGTACTCGGGTACTCTGATGTGCCGTGACAGGTACTCTGATGTGCCGTGACAGGTACTCGGGTACTCTGATGTGCCGTGACAGGTACTCGGGTACTCAGATGGGCTGTGACAGGTACTCGGGTACTCTGATGTGCCGTGACAGGTACTCGGGTACTCTGATGTGCCGTGACAGGTACTCGGGTACTCTGATGTGCCGTGACAGGTACTCGGGTACTCAGATGGGCTGTGACAGGTACTCGGGTACTCTGATGTGCCGTGACAGGTACTCGGGTACTCTGATGGGCTGTGACAGGTACTCGGGTACTCTGATGGGCTGACAGGTACTCGGGTACTCTGATGGGCTGACAGGTACTCTGATGTGCTGTGACAGGTACTCAAATACTCTGATGGACTGTGACAGGTACTCTGATGGACTGTGATTGACAGGTACTATGAGGGGTGGTGACAGGTCCTCTTTATTGGGGGGGGGGGGCAATCAGTATGATTGGTGTACACTGTATGCGGTAACGAGATGTTACCACAATCTCCTCCTCACACACGATCGGTGTGTGAGGAGGAGAACCCGGTAACATCCCGTTACCGCAGTTTGTTTACATTTTTGTGATCGGCTGTGAAAGGATCACAGCCGATCATGTGGGTAAACAGCTGGCCAATGGCTGTTTACCAGCGTCGGTGACGAGCAGTGTTCCCGGGGAACACGCCGCCACCGACGTGCATGCGCAGCGCGATCGCGCGCATGCGCCGTGCACGTTCGGGGTGTGACCATCTGTGATCGGCCGTGACTTCATCACGGCCGATCACGTGGTAAACAGCCATAACGAATGGCTGTTCACCCCCTTCGGTGGCGAGCGGTGTCTCCGTGACACGCCGCCACCGAAGAAACAGGGATGCGCGCACACGATCGCGCGCATTCCCTGTTTAAACGGGAGGCCGTCATATGACAGCCTCCCGCCACAATAGGTGCGCCGCCTGGCCGTCATTTGACGGCCGGCGGTCAGCAACTAGTTAAATATAACACTTACTTTTTCTTTTTTTCAATACAGTAGCATGCTGTTTTCTCATCAAAAACGATTTTATAAAACCGTCTCCTGACGGTTGTCATCTTGCCTGTGAGCATGTGAAGCCCACAGGCATCCTCTTCCGGGAGAGTGTGCTGCTAAAAGACCAGCATGCACCGCCCGTTCGATTAAAGATCTCGCGCATCCGCAGTCAGCGCAATATCGAGCGCCCTCAACAGCTCCGGTTGCCATGACAACGGGTGTTGTCGTCGGAAGTCCCGCCCCCCCGTTGTGATGGCAATGGAGATAATTACACATGCAATCGCGTCACTTCCGGTTTGGAAATAACGCGATTGTAGCCCTCTGTGATGCTCAAGGCATCCTGGGAAATGGTGACGCACTTCTCCCAGGAGCCTTAGCGAGCCGGGCTGCCGAGGGAAGTGACGTTTTTAGCCCGGGCAATGGAAGAGGCAGATTTCGTGGGACCACCTAGCAACCGCAAGAAATAGCTAAGTAAAAAAAAAATTTTTTATCCAATTAATTTTATTAAGACCCTTTGCTGCACATACAACTTAACTTATATTTTTGGTGGCAACACCACTTTAAGGTGAGCTAAAGATTCTAGATCAAGAAATTATCTCATTACAAATGGGGCGGCACAGTGGTGTAGTGGTTAGCACTCTCACCTAGCAGTAAAAAAGGGTCGCTGGTTCGTATCCCAACCATGACACTACCTGCCTGGAGTTTGCATGTTCTCCCTGTGCCTGCGTGGGTTTCCTCCAGGTATTCTGGTTTCCTCCCACACTCCAAAGACATGCAGGTAGGTTAATTGGCTTCTGTCTGAAATTGGCCCTAGTATATGAATGAGGACCTTGGATTGTGGGGTCCTTGAGGGTGTAGGGACCAATGTGAGTGTGCAATGTACAGGGATAGGGACAATTGTAGACACTCACTCAGGTTGAACTGGATGGACTGGTGTCTTTATTCAACCTTACTAACTATGAACTAAATGAACAATGAAAACATCAAAAATTATGCACAATTCACCAAAAGGCTACAAGAAACAAAAGACTATGTGACCAAAATGACTAAAGATACTATTTATAAAAAACAGAACAAATTATCGAAAAAAGATAGGTTGGCTTTTTCTGAGAGTTTTGCCTATCACTGGCAAAACCCCTCTTAGCCCCTTGTACACACGGGTCGGAGATTCTGCCAACCAAATCCGTTGGATTTTGTCCAACGGATTGTGTCCGAAACTGTTGCATACACACGGTCGGAACTAAGTTGTCGAAAAGTCTGATCGTTCAGAACGTGATGACGTAATTTCGTTACGATGGGACTACATTCAGGCTAGTAGCCAATAGCTTTGATGTAGGAATTTGATCTGAGCATGCGTGGCACTTTGTCCGATCAAAATTCTCTACACATGATCGGATTAGGTCCATCCGGCCCAGTTGGTCGGGAAATATTTCCAACATGTTGGAAAATTTGTTCCGACGGAGATTCGGATGGAATCAGTCTGATGCAGACCACACACAGTCGGATTATCCGACAACACGGTCCGATAGGACACATTCCGACAGATTCTCCGACCGTGTGTACAAGGCTTCAGGGGAGAGGACCAAGAAATTTCTCTCGGTTCCCAAGGAATAAACCTACTACAACTACAACCGATGATGACACTGAATCCGATTCTTCTTTGTTTTCTTCACCGTCTTTCTCCAGAAAAGGCAACGCTGTTCCTCACTGGAACTTAGGAGCACGTAAGCGGGACTTTGGTGGTGGGTCTTTGACACCTTTATCTAAAAAAAACGTCCTCCCACACAAGACACAAATTTAATGCAGTCTAATCAAACACATGGTAATGCACAGAACATTGTTGGTGGGTCTCAGTCACAACCCAAATATTTGGGTGCTACAGCTCTACAAGCCATTCAGATGATAATTCCTCTTTACCAACTCATAATTTACGGCCAGACCTCACCAATCCCATTTTGGCCCCAGATCAAATTAGGTCTGACGCATCTTCTCAAATTACCTACACGGATCAATCACAAGTTCAAATTCCAAATCCTTCACTATCTACTATTCCACCCACAGCTCATGTGCACAAAACAAAGAACGTTGGTCTCACATGTCCAATCTACCTGCCTCTCAGTTACATTTTCAGATGCCCGAGGCAACACCACTCCTAACTTCGTACCAAGCCTCGATGTCATCAATCTTACTCCATATCCTTTTGACCACCAGGTACTAGATGTCCTTAAAGTGGTTGTAAACCCTTACAAACCACTTTGACCTACAGGTAAGCCTAGATTAAGGTTTACCTGTAGGTCCAAGCAATATCTCCTAAACCTATATGGTTTAGGAGATATTTACCCGAAAACGGGCACCGCTGTCTACGGCGCATGCGCCGTAGACAGCGGCGTACAGGCGCACTGAGCGCGGCAGTTCCAAGAATGGAGCTGCCGCATTTGTCGACTCCCGCGTGCATGCGCGGGAGTGACGTCATCGCGGCTTCGCCGAATGACAGCGGCGGAGCTGCGAGACCCCACCAGCAAGATGGATGCGGCGGACTACAGGGGACAGCGCGACTTCGCTGGCTCCTGTGTCAGGTAAGTGACACATAATGGGCTACTATGCGATGCGATGCATAGTAGTCCATTATGCTTTACCTTTGCAGGGAAAAAAAGAGGAAGTAAACTCATCAGGGTTTACTTCCTCTTTAAATTAGGGCTCAGTTTCTGTCCGTCAATAGATATTGACATCTATGAGACTATCAAGGAAATTTACCTTTTCTCACGTAATTTAACATACAAATTTCTTTTTGACAAAGACCACCTCCAATCTAAACAAGATAAATTTATTTCGGAACAAGTCAAACATTTTACTATGAAGGACTTCCGAGCCCTTCGAGACTTAAAGGGGTTGTAAAGGTTCGTTTTTTATTTTCTAAATCAGTTCCTCTAAGCTAGTGCATTGTTGGTTCACTGACCTTTTCCTTCGATTTCCCTTATAAATGTTTTTTTTCTTTGTTTTCTTTGTCTGAATTTCTCACTTCCTGTTCCTCCTCAGTAAGCTGTTCTGGCTGACTAACCACCAGCTCGGATGATGGTGAGAAGTTTACTGAGGAGAAACAGGAAGTGAGATATTCAGACAAAGAAAAAAAACATTTAGAAGGGAAAATCGAAGGAAAAGGTCAGTGAACCAACAATGCACTAGCTTAGGGGAACCTATGTAGAAAATAAAAAACAAACCTTTACAACCCCTTTAATGCTTCTGCTAGACGAGAATGACCAGGCCAATGAGTCCAATGATCAGATACTTTTCACAGGGGTCGCTACCCCTATCTCACATAGGCCACTGATTAGCCAGTTTAAATGAGAGTCCCAGCATTTTCCGGATTTGATGACAAATGCTCATATTTGGGCCTTTCTGATGGGCATGGTCAACGGCATTAAACGTATGACAATTAAATCGAAACCTAACAATCTGACACCTTCTCAGTTACGAGCCATCAAATATCTTCAGGATCATCCTGACCTGGAAATTGAAGCATCTGATAAAGGTGGTAATATCGTCCTTATGAAAAAATGGCTATGGAGAGCTTATATAGTACACAATGGTATATCACTATTCCAAGTGTCATGATTACAAAATTTCGGAATGGGAATCTGTCCATCTGTCACGTACCTAGTAGGCGAGCCCGGAATGCAGGAAGCGGCCCCTCATAGCCCCTGGCTAAAGAACCCCTGTAGATGGTAACAGAAGCTCAAAAGTTCAGGGGGCACAAGTGCCTGGCAGGTAGATGCTGGTCCGGATGGGCAGCAGGACACCAACAGCGAGCAGATGAAGCTGAAGACAAGAGACTGGTGTAGGCAGGCACAAGTGGTAGACTGGCTGGCAGACGGACGTCAGCGGGTACAGCAGTCACAGGATATCCAACCAGGTAGGTAGGAACAGCAGAGTCGGGTACAGGCCGGGTCAGCAGGTAGCGGTCAACGTGGTACAAGAGGGATGAGGCAGAGGCGTAGTCAGACGAGCAGGAGGTCGTAGGCAGGCAGCAACGGATCAGGGTCAAGGTCAAGCCGGGTAACAGGAACTAAGGTAACAGATACAGGTATATGGTAGTAGGATCTCCGAACGCGCTGTAAACTGGTCAGCACGAGTGGAAGGGAGCAAGTGCCTTAAGAAGACTGTAGGGCGCCAAACGGTCGCACGACGAGTCAGCGTGCGCGAGTGGACGTGCGCCCGTTCGTGCCCCCACGTGCACGCGTGCGCTCGTTCAAACCGACGCGAGTGCGTCCGATCGCTCTAGCGCGCGTTAACGGAGCACGACGGGTCCTTGACAACAAACTTCTGTGGGTAAGTCTCTCGTGCGCAAACGAGACGCCAGGACGATCGTGACACCATCGTTGGCTCTGCCCATCAGAGAGGCCTCATTAATCAAGAGCTCTATAATTACCTTTAATGTATGCAATCCTGGGGAAGCGACATTTTACGCTTATCCGAAGGTACATAAACATCCCACTATGCCCCCAGGTCGACCTATTGTGTCAGGGATTGGTTCTTTAACTGAGAATGCGAGTCGATTGGTCGACTCGGTCCTGATGCCACATGTATTAGGACTACCCTCATATACACGAGATACCTTGGATCTCTTAAAACAAATCGAGGGTATGGCCGTCCCTCCTGATGCCCTGCTCGTGACATTGGATTCGAGTCTTTGTACTCGAGCATCCCGCATGAGAGGGGCATCGAGATGGTCCGGACCTTCCTATTAGAACAGGATCACCACAGATGGAGGTACTGTGAATTTATCTTGTGCCGCGTACACACGTTCGAATTGTCTGGCGTACTTAGTCCGACATACAATCCGGCGGACCTTCTACCGAACGGACTTGGCCACACATGGAAAGTCCGACCTTCGCTTGCGCGATGACGTACAGCACGTACGACGGGACTAGAAAAAGGAAGTTCAATAGCCAGTAGCCAATAGCTTCCTTTTTCGTACTTGCTTCTGAGCATGCGTCATTCTTAGTCCGCCGTACTAGCATACTGACGAACGTATTGTCCGCTGAAACCCAAGTCCGGCGGAAAGATTGGAGTGCAAAAATACTTTCTTAGTCCGCCGGACTTCACGCTGGAAAAGTCCGCTGAAGCCCACACACGATCAGATTGTCCGGTGTAATGGGTTTCGGCGGACTAAGTACGCCGGACAATCTGATCGTGTGTACGCGGCATTGGAGTTACTGAGGTTCATACTCATTTGAAATTGCTTTATATTTAAGGGGTCCCACTTCCTCCAGGTGCAGGGGGTGGCTATGGGCACGTACTGTGCACCTGCCTACGCCAACCTGTACCTGGGGGGGGTGGGAAAGGTTCTTCTTTTCTGATGAGTCATTTTCACCATTCGTCAATCATGCCTCGGTTTGGCTACGATATATTGACAACATTTTCATTGTCTGCTCCGGTTCGGATTCTCTACTTACCGCTTTTGTTGATTGTAGCAACCAAAATAGCTTCAATCTTAAATTCACAGTCTCAAGCTATCTCAGAGTTATCACGTTCTTGGATCTCACGATCTTTAAAGATCAAGAGAACTGTTTGGCTACCACCTTATTTAGAAAAGAAACGGCAGGGAATCCTCTGCTTCGTGCAGACAGTGCTCATCCTGCAGCACTTATTAAAGCGGGAGTCCGCCGGGAGTTCCGCCGTTTTTTGTTTTTTTTTAAAAAGCCAGCAGCTACAAATACTGCAGCTGCTGACTTTTAAAATAATGACACTTACCTGCCCAGCGCGCCCGCGATGTTGGCACCCGAAGCCGATCTCTCGATCGTCTCTCGGGTGCTGTCGCCGCCATCTTGGGTATGGGAATCAGGAAGTGGAGCCTTTCGGCTTCATTTCCCGGTTCCCTACTGCGCATGCGCGGGTCGCGCTGCACAATAAGGATGGTCCCTGCTGTCTCGGGGATCCGTGTGTTTCCCAGCAGGCAGCGGGGGACTTTCGGAATGGGGCGTAGATTCTGCAGAATCTACGCCGGAAGTGGGTGCAGATACCTGTACTGTACAGGTACCTGCACCCCCTCCCCCCTGAAAGGTGCCAATTGTGGCGCCGGAGGGGGGGAGGGTTCCAATGAGCGGAAGGTCCACTTTAGGGTGGACCTCCGCTTTAAGAGCATTCCCTATGCGCAATACTTGAGATTATGCCGTAATTGCATAACACTTGGAAGAGTTTAAAATTCAGGCCAATATACTCCATGAGCGCCTACGGGCAAGGGGGTATAGTAAGTCTTTACTTCGCAGGGCTTATAATAAAGCCCTGTGCCAATCCCGTAATGCCTTACTAAATAAGACCAAAAGAGAGTAAAACTAATGACATTGTTAAATTCGTTACTAGATACTTCCAACAACATCAAGAATTGCGTACTATTCTCACAAATCATTGGCATACTCTCCTATACTCAAGAAATATACTGGCCCTGCTCCACAAATTGTTTACAGACGCGCTACATCACTACGTGATAGGCTAACGTCAAGTCACTACTCGGTCAATTCACAAAGGAGGCAAGCTAATTGCGGCATCACTTGCTGTTGGCAAATGTGATTTTTGCCCTTTTATCAACACAGGTAGTAGATTCATACTCCCCAATGGGGAGCGATTTACCCCTCGTTTTCCATGCCAGTTGTGACACACAAGGGGTGGTGTACCTCATGTTATGCCAATGCGGTGCCTTTTATCTAGGCAAAACTGCCAGGCAATTGCGATCAAGAATCAAAGACCACGTTTACTGCTCTGCAAGGTGGTAAAATGGTCACCGCTGTTAGTAGGCATTTAGATCTTTACCATAAATTTAAAGTTTCCTTAAAGGGGTTGTAAAGGTTTGTTTTTTATTTTCTAAATAGGTTCCTATAAGCTAGTGCATTTTCCTTCGATTTCCCTTATAAATGTTTTTTTTCTTTGTTTTCTTTTTCTGAATTTCTCACTTCCTGTTCCTCCTCAGTAAGCTGTTCTGGCTGACTAACCACCACTCGGATGATGGTGAGAAGTTTACTGAGGAGAAACAGGAAGTGAGATATTCAGACAAAGAAAAAAAAACATTTAGAAGGGAAATCGAAGGAAAAGGTAAGTGAACCAACAATACACTAGCTTAGAGGAACCTATGTAGAAAATAAAAAACGAACCTTTACAACCCCTTTAATTTCCTTTATGGTACTGGCAGTGGTCCCCAAGGACCCCAGGGGTGGTAAATATATCCTACGGAAAGAAACGATATGGGTAGAACGGCTTAATGCCACTCACACACCTGGGATCAATGAAGCTCAAACATACAAACCCTTTTTATAACAGGATTAAGACACGTCATTTATGTATATAAATTATCCTTCCTCCCCCACTTAGTCATGTAACTTATACTCTAATGTTCTATTTAAATTTCGTTTTGGTTTCCTATCCCAGCCTGCCCCCCTTCCTCTATATGTTTTTCTTTTCATTGGTCCCTATGGTGTCTACATTGCTCGGTCTGCTACAGACTGTTTGAATAATACTATTTGAATTGTGTGGTTTCACCACGCATGAATATCGGGCTAATGAAATGCCTAAAGTTGTGTATAATTGTATCTAATTTTTGTAATTGTATCTCTGCTTTGTTCTGATGATATGATTGCCGTGGTAGTGTCATATTGTTTGCCTTTTTCCATCTTATGTATGCTGCCTAGCCGCCATGTAGTTGCTCGTTTCTTTCACTACTATGCGGTCGCTCAGCGCCATTTCCTTCCCTTTGGATTTAAAGTGGTTGTAAACCCTTAGGCCGCGTACACACGCGCGGACTGTTCGCCCAACTTTGTCCGTCCAACAGTTTCGGCAAACAGTCCGCTCAAACTTAGCATGGACGGACATGGCCACACACGACGGACGAACAGTTTGCTGAAACCGTGCGCGATGACGTTTCGGCACGCACGACGGATCGAAAATTTCGACGTCCAATACACTGCAATGCAACCTTCCGACGTGGAAATCCTTTCTGAGCATGCGCGAGACTTAGTTGGCCGAACAAGCCTACACACGAGCGAACAGTCCGCTGAAACCTTGTTTCAGCGGACAGTTTTTCGGAATTTCCGTAAGACCTTGTTCGTCCAACTGTCCGCTGAAACTGTCCGCTGAACGCCCACACACGAGCGGACTGTCCGCTGAAACACTGTTCAGCGGACAAAGTTGGGCGAACAGTCCGCCCGTGTGTACGCGGCCTTACAAACCACTTTGACCTACAGGTAAGCCTAGATGAAGGCCTAGATTAAGGCTTACCTGTAGGTCCAAGAAATATCTCCCAAACCTATACGGTTTAGGAGATATTTGCCCGAATACGGGCACCGTTGTCTACGACGCATGATAACGAAGATGCCGCCCAATGCCGCGTGTCTCGGCTCCATGCGCAGGAGTGACGTCATCGCGGCTTCGCCGAATGACAGCGGCGGAACTGCGAGACCCACCGAGAAGATGGATGCGGCGGACTACAGGGGACAGCGGTGACCTTACTGGCTCCTGTGTCAGGTAAGTGACACATAATGGGCTACTATGCGATACGATACGATGCGATGCGATGCATAGTAGCCCATTATGCTTTACCTTTACAGGGAATGAAAGAGGAAGTAACACCCATCAGGGTTTACTTCCTCTTTAATGGCGCACTTCAGAGCCACAGAGGACATTCCGTTCCCCTGGGTTCTGTTTTTCGTGGCTGCGCGGTTCTCCCTTCCATCGCTGGAATGCAGGATTCTATACTAATGCCGTAGCGTTGGAAACAAAACGGGCGCATGCGCAGTTACGATGAGCGGCCGGTGTGGATGGCGTCACATTGGTTAATCCGATTGGTTGGCTATAGATTGGGGCGTGTGGTAAATAGGACTCTGTTCCAGCTGGTGCGTGCGCTGTCTGCTTCTTGCCACGTGAATCTGAGCGGCTGTTTAGCCCTGGTACACAATTACTTTGGGGTTACTGCCTGGTAGGTGGCTTCACAAGTATACAATTGTATATACTGTTTGTGAGCCAAATATGGGGAAAAGGGCCACTCATGGGTAAATTGTCTGCTTTATTGTTTTAATCTATCAGGTGACCGGTTTACCCCCGTCCAACTTGGTTGTCAGCGTCTGGCTATGCACTATCGTTCCTCCGCCGCATTGTAGTGCGGGGGTTTTTTACTTTCGTGATCCAGATATCTCCCGATACCATTCCCATAGAAGTAACCGCTCAGTGTGGTATTATATTACATCGCGGTGGTGGCAGACGTCTATTTTGCACGCATTAATATATTTATATATGTTTTTTATTACTTGGTGAGTTCTTTTTTTTTATATATATATATTATTCAAAAGTTTACTTAGTATATATCACTAATACAGTGTGATAGTATTATTAACCACTTGCCGCCCACCCTATAACATAAACACGGCGACAAAGTGGTTTCAAAATCCTGACCGGACGTCATATGACGTGATCAGAATTTTGAGCCGATGCGCCCCCGGGGGCACGCATAGCGTCAATCATTGTTTGCGCAACAACTCTTTACCACGTGATCAGCCGTGTCCAATCACGACTGATCACAGTGTAAATAGGAAGAGCCGGTGATCGGCTTTTCCTCGCTCGCGTCTGTCAGAAGCGAGTAGAGGAGAGCCGATCGGCTGCTCCTCTGACGGGGGGGGTCTGATCTCGATTATCAGTGCAGCCCCCCCGAGGATGCCCACACTGGACCACCAGGGACGCCACCAGACCACCAGGGATGCCCAGCACAAGGTATGCCACCCAAGACCACCAGGGATTCCAGTCAGTGCCCACAATGGAAGCCAATCAGTGGCCACAATGGGCATTACTGATTGGCATGCATTATTGTTTGGCACTGATTGGCATCCATCAGTACAGTATATTACAATACAATGCCGCCTATCAGTGCCCATCCGTGCCGCCTATCACTGCCCATCCATGACACCTATCGGTGCCCAGCCATGCCCATCTGTGCCGCCTATCCATACCCATCTGTGCCAGCTATCAGTGCCAATTTGTGCCACCTATCAGTGCCCATCCGTGTTGTCCATCAGTGCCGCCTATCAATGCCACATATCAGTGTCCATCAATACCACCTCATCAGTGCCACTTCATTGGTGCCACCTCCTCGGTGCCCATCAGTGCCCGTCAGTGTAGCCCCATCAGTGCCCATCAGTGAAGGAGAAAACTTACTTATTTACAAAGTTTTGAAACTGAAACAAAAAAAAAACGTTTTTTTTTTCAAAATTTTCGGTCTTTTTTTATTTGTTTAGCAAAAAATAAAAACCATAGAGGTGATCAAATACCACCAAAAGAAATCTCTATTTGTGGGGAAAAAATGATAAAAATTTAATTTGGGTACAGTGTAGCATGACCGCGCAATTGTCATTCAAATGCGACAGCGCTGAAAGCTCAAAATTGGTCTGGGCAGGAAGGTGTTTAAGTGCCCCCCCCCCCGGTATTGAAGTGGTTAATTATTACTTATTAACCAATTTATTATATTCCCCTTTTTCTTTCATCATATCATGAATTCCTTTATGATTACACACGCCCCCATAGTTTGTGAAGATTATTCTGGGTTTCTTTGTAGCGGCGGGTCAGCGGTCTTGTTAGGCTGGCGCTGGCTCTGGCGTCATTTCATCGGGCTCATTGTAGAGTTTGTAATTATGGTTGTAATTTGTCTTATGATGTTGTAGTAATTTATATATATATATATATTTCTTTGACTTTCTTATGTTTTTTTTCAGCAATTCCGTCTCTCTGAAGCTCCTGAAGAAGTCGCGTCACATGTAGAGCTCCAACAGTTGTAATACTCAGCTGCAAGTCTTCATTTCCATTCAAGGATTTGATGAATTGTTATACTGGATACATTTGGTGTGATCACCTCCGTATTCGCTACAAGAAGTCGATCGTTTACCTGTATATAGGCCTTGCATACTGATGTTATATTACCTGATTTTGAGACATGGCCTTGCTTTAATGTTTTTAATACTTTTCTATGTACAATAAATGAATTTTTAGTATAATATAGTGTTTTGTGCCTATAAAGTCTTGGTTTTCTTTTCTCTTGTATAAGTAAAAATATTGTCTTTTTTTTTTCAAAATTGTCACTCTTTTTGTTTATAGCTCAATAAAAGACAAAAAACTCAGAGATGATCAAATACCACCAAAAGAAAGCTCTATTTGTGGGGAAAAAAGGGGATGCAAATTTAGTTTGGGTACAGCGTCGCATGACCGCGCAATTGTCAGTTAAAGCGACGCAGTGCCAAATTGGAAAAAGTTCTCTGGTCAGGAAGGGGGTAAAATCTTACGGGGGTGAAGTGGTTAAAAGCAAAATGTTTGCTCTTTATATCTATGGGGCTGGTGACCCCTCAGTTGTGTATTGTGTGGGACAGTGTCTTTCCTCCCCATACAGGCCCCCATGGTTGGTAACTTTCAACCTTGGATAATAAGCCCATGTTGCCTTTATTCATTAAAATATTCCAATTACCATCTGACCTCCCTTTACAACGAACCCGCTGTCTCACCCTGCAGCAGAAGAAGATGCCAACCAAGCTTGTCACACATAGTTACATAGTTAGTAAGGTTGAATAAGGACACCAGTCCATCCAGTTCAACCTGAGTGAGTGTCTACAATTGTCCCTATACCTGTACATTGCACACTCACATCGGTCCCTACCCTACAACCCTTTTTTCATGCAAGCCCTAGAGAGATAAGTGGCTCTGCAGAAGGGAATCATAGAATTTACCAGGCCTGAAAGCGTTGGGGCGCCAGGTTTCTTCCAGTGTAAAAGGATAGCTTCACAGTAAAATGTTAAGTAGAGTTCTCCTGAAAGGAACACTTCTTCCAGCATGTGTATGGGGTAATGGAAGTTGAGGGAGAACAAAATGGCACCAGAGTAGTGCAACACCAGACTGTCTCAGGCCAGGGGTAATGGAAGTCAAGAGGCAACAAGATGATATCAGAGTAGCGCAACGCTGGACTACCTCAGGCCAGGGGTAATGGACGTTAGGGCTCAGCAAGATGGCACAAAAAAAAAAGTGCAACACTGGACTACCTCTGGCCAGGGGTAATGGTATTTGGGAGGCAACAAGACGGCACCAAAATAGTGCAATGTTGGACTACCTCAGACCAAGGGTAGAGGAAGTTGGGAGGCAAAAAGATGGTGCTAGAGCAGTGTTTCTCAACTCCAGTCCTAAATACGCCTCAGCAGGTCATGTTTTCCGGTTTTCCCTCAGAT
The DNA here is from genome assembly GCF_037356315.1 of Lithobates pipiens. Taxonomy (NCBI): domain Eukaryota; kingdom Metazoa; phylum Chordata; class Amphibia; order Anura; family Ranidae; genus Lithobates; species Lithobates pipiens. Next base: position 3,481,745 of record NW_027507871.1, on the reverse strand, counting down.
GAAACAGCTGTGGTAATTACTAAGGCAGTGAAGCTGATCAGATCACCTGTGCAAAATAACGGAAAGCCTGAAAACATGACCTGTTGAGGTGCCTTGAGGACTGGAGTTGAGAAACACTTCAGTAGAGTAGCGCAATGCCAGACTACCTCAGGCCAAGGGTAATAGCAGTTGGGAAGCAACAAGATGACACTTGTGTAGGGCAACGCCAGACTACCTTGGCCCAGGGGTAATGGAAGCTGGGAGGTAAAAAGATGGCACCAGTTTAAGGAAACTCTAGACTACCTCAGGCCAAGGGTAATGGAAGATGGGAGGCAACAAGATGGCACCAGGCTATGGCAGGCCAAGGGTATGGAGTACTGTGTGTATGCATGTGAGGTAGGGACCTTAGATTGTAACCTCCTTGGGGGCAGAGACTAATGTGAATGTACAGCGTGTAAATCAATATATAATACTATTTCAAGAATGTATTTATTGTGATTTCATATATCATTGGTGACAGGCTCTCTTTGGGCTCCTTCAGCTGCTAATACAGCGTAGTATTCCCAGGGTGGGTGTAATGTTTATTTATTGCCATTTTCTATGACTATCATTGTATTCAGCCTCTCCACCTGCTCATGAATCTCTGTGTGTACCATTTATTTATTGCCATTTCATAGGAATATTATTGGTGACAGATTTTCTTCAGTCTCCTCAGCTTTTTGTGGGCCCTGGGAACCATTTTATTACAATATGCTATGAATGTGATTGGTGACAGGTTCTCTTTGGGCAATGATGCTTTGTGTATCTATCACAGCGCTCCTTCAGTGTCACCTACAACTCTATCCTCCTCTCTATTGCCTCTTTATGTGGGGGTCCCCCAAGGCTCTGTTCTTGGACCCCTTCTCTTCTCTATTTATACCTCCTCCCTTGGTCACTTGATAACCGCCCATGGCTTCCAATACCACTTATACGCCGATGACACCCAAATCTATCTGTCTACTACTCACCTCACTCCTTTAGTCTCCTCTCGCATTACTAACCTGCTAACTGACATATCAGCATGGATGTCACACCACTTCCTTAAACTAAACCTCTCTAAAACTGAGCTGTTAATAATCCCCCCCTGCACATGCCCCCCTCCATGACTTTTCCATCAAAATCAACAATGCAACCATCAGTCCCTCCCCTCCCCCAGGGTACTCGGTGTAATCCTAGACTCCGACTTGTCATTTCAGCCCCAAGTCCAATCGTTGTCAAAAGTTTGTAGATTTCACCTCCGTAACATCTCTAAAATTCGCCCCTTTTTAACAAATGAAACCACCAATCTCCTCATTCACTCCCTCGTTATCTCTCGCCTTGACTATTGCAACTCCCTTCTCATTGGCCTGCCCTCTATAGGCTATCTCCTCTTCAGTCTATCATGAATGCTGCTGCCAGGCTTATCCACCTTACCAACCGCTCAGTGTCTGCCAACCCTCTCCTCCAATCCCTACACTGGCTCCCAATCAGTGTCTGCCAACCCTCTCCTCCAATCCCTACACTGGTCTCCATTCAGTGTCTGCCAACCCTCTCCTCCAATCCCTACACTGGTCTCCATTCAGTGTCTGCCAACCCTCTCCTCCAATCCCTACACTGACCTCCATTCATTGCCTGCCAACCCTCTCCTCCAATCCCTACACTGACCTCCATTCATTGTCTGCCAACCCTCTCCTCCAATCCCTACACTGACCTCCATTCATTGCCTGCCAACCCTCTCCTCCAATCCCTACACTGACCTCCATTCAGTGTCTGCCAACCCTCTCCTCCAATCCCTACACTGGTCTCCATTCATTGTCCGCCAACCCTCTCCTCCAATCCCTACACTGGCTCCCAATCAGTGTCTGCCAACCCTCTCCTCCAATCCCTACACTGACCTCCATTCAGTGTCTGCCAACCCTCTCCTCCAATCCCTACACTGACCTCCATTCATTGTCCGCCAACCCTCTCCTCCAATCCCTACACTGACCTCCATTCATTGTCCGCCAACCCTCTCCTCCAATCCCTACACTGGCTCCCAATCAGTGTCTGCCAACCCTCTCCTCCAATCCCTACACTGGCTCCCAATCACCCAGCGAATTAAATTAAAAATACTAACCACCACATACAAAGCCATTCACAACTCTGCCCCGAGCTCCATCACCAATCTTGTCTCCAAATATCACCCAAACCGTCCCCTCCGTTCTTCTCAAGGCCTCCTACTCTCAAGCTCTCTCGTCTCCTCCTCCCACACTCGTCTCCAGGATTTCTCCAGAGCATCTCCCATCCTCTGGAACTCGCTACCTCCACCGTCCGGCTATCCCCTACTCCTACTACCTTCAGACGATCCCTGAAAACTCATCTATTCAGGGAAGCCTATCACGTCCCAAACTAATCTCCTACCACTTCCATCAGCTCATTCCCAACAGTTATAACCTTCTGTACCACCTGCCCCTCCCTTTTAGATTGTAAGCTCTTCTGAGCAGGGCCCTCTTAATCCTCTTGTATTTCATTGTATTGTAACTGTATTTTCTCCCTTTTATATTGTAAAGCGCTGCGTAAATTGCTGGCGCTATATAAATCCTGAATAATAATAATAATAATTTGTGTACACTATGTGAACCATTTTATTACAGTATATGGATATGAATGGTGACAGGTGACATGGATATGAATAGTGACAGGTAAACTTTGTTCTCCTCAGTAGGTTGTGTGAACCATTTTATTACAATATATGGATATGAATAGTGACAGGTAAACTTTGTTCTCCTCAGTAGGTTGTGTGAACCATTTTATTACAATATATGGATATGAATAGTGACAGGTAAACTTTGTTCTCCTCAGTAGGCTGTGTGAACCATTTTATTACAATATATGGATATGAATGGTGACAGGTGACATGGATATGAATAGTGACAGGTTCTCTTTGTGTCTCCTCAGTAGGCTGTGTGAACCATTTTATTACACTATATAGATATGAATAGTGACAGGTTCTCTTTGTGTCTCCTCAGTAGGCTGTGTGAACCATTTTATTACAGTATGAGATGAATTCTCTTGGGGTAATGATGCTTTGTGTGCACTGTGTGGACCATTTTATTACAATATGATATGATTGGTGACAGGTTCTCTTTATGTCTCCTCAGTAGGTTGTGTTGTCTTTGTGAACCATTTTATTACAATATATGATATGAATGGTGACAGGTTCTCCTCAGTCTCCTCAGTAGGTTGTGTAAACCATTTTATTACTGTATGAGATGAATGGGGACAGATTTTCTTGGGGTAATGATGCTTTGTGTACACTGCGTGGACCATTTTATTAGAATATGATATGAATGGTGACAGGTTCTCTTCAGTCTCCTCAGTAGGCTGTGTGGACCATTTTATTAGAATATATGGATATGAATGGTGACAGGTACTCTTTATGCCCTTGTACACACAGTCAGACATTCCAACAACCAAATCCGTCGGATTTTGTCTGACGGATTTTGTCCGAAACTGTTGCATACACACGGTCGGACAAAGTTGTCAGAAAATCCGATCGTACTTAACGTGATGACGTTATTTCGTTAGGACGGGACTACGTTCAGGCTAGTAGCCAATAGCTTTGGTTTAGGAATTTGATCTGAGCATGCGTGGCACTTTGTCCGATCGGAATTCTCTACACATGATCGGACAAAGTACGATCGGATCATGTTGTCGAAAAATGTTATAGACAAGTTGGAAAACTTGGTCCGTCGGATACTCCGACGGAAACAGTCCCATGGAGACCACACACAGTCGGATTATCCGACAACACGGAATGTCCGACCGTGTGTACAAGGGCTTAGTCTCCTCAGTAGGCTGTGTGAACCATTTTATTCGAATATATGGATATGAATGGTGACAGGTACTCTTTATGTCTCCTCAGTAGTCTGTGTGAACCATTTTATTAGAATATATGGAGATGAATGGGGACAGGTTCTCTTGGGGTAATGACGCTTTGTGTACACTGTGTGGACCATTTTATTAGAATATATGGAGATGAATGGGGACAGGTTCTCTTGGGGTAATGACGCTTTGTGTACACTGTGTGGACCATTTTATTACTGTAGCACTAACCCCCGAAGGAGCTGCTGGTTATTTTTGGGCTTACCGTTACCCTCCATTCTTCTTGTTGCACGTCTAGGGGGTGTCCCAGGGTAGGTGGCCCAGTAACTTGAGAATGACAATAGATCCACTTGAATGGATTTTATTTTCAAAACTCAGACAATTGGGCAGTCTTTCAACTTGGGTTCAAAGGGTTGGGAAGGAAGTCCAGGTACTCTTAGTGTCAAAGTCCAAAAAACGTTAAAGAACTTGGTTACTTTGACCGCATGCAGAGAGTAGCCATTCCCAGCTGGATGGTCACTCAGGTTGGACAGTCCGTCTCTCACAAGGCCTAGCAGCCAACAAGGTGCTTCCTCAGGAACAAAGTCTCTGCCACAGACGTTGGTGTAGAACACGTAGGAAACTAAACTTAAACACTTGTATGATACCCGGATCTTTCAGCCTGCTTGGCGATATCCGCAAGACCGGATTCTCTCAGTTACTTCAGCCCTTCCAGGCTCTTGTTAAGAAAACCAACCCGTACGTGGTGTTCTTCTGAAGAGTCCTCCCCTGGAATGCTTGAAGTCCAATGGGTCTCTCCCGAACCGGAGACGGCACCCAACCACCTCAGAATCCTCCTTTAGTTTCCTTGCCTTGGGCTAGCCAGCCCCGAGACATCAAAGTCAGGTGGATCCGCACCCCAGGCCATAGCCTTACTGGGGGCTGGTCAGGAGGACCAGGACCATGGAGACATACATCATTCTGGAACGGAACCCCGAACCACATGACGTCCGCAGCTTATGTACCCTCTCCCAGAAGCACAGCGAGAGCACCCGCTCCCACTGGGCTGGCTCCGAGAGAGAGAGTAACTTAAGCGCCTGACCAGACCATAGTTCCATGCCTGCCAGAAGAGACAGCGCCCCCTGTGGCCAGGCTGAACATCTCACAGTCCAGTCAGACTGATGAGGAGGCCCAATTTAGATAATTACACCCAAAACAAACTGTAATTTAGGCAACTTTCATTTTAGAAAAACCGCATAGCGCGCGCTCTTCAGGAGCCGCCGCTACATTAAAATATATGGGTATGAATGGTGACAGGTTCTCTTTGTTCTCCTCAGTAGGCTGTGTGAACCATTTTATTACAATATATGGATATGAATGGTGACAGGTTCTCTTCAGTCTCCTCAGTGTAGGTTGTGTGAACCATTTTATTACCATATGAGATGAATGGGGACAGGTTCTCTTGGGGTAATGATGCTTTGTGTGCACTGTGTGGACCATTTTATTAGAATATATGAATGGTGACAGGTTCTCTTCAGTCTCCTCAGCAGCTGATAAAGCTTTTTGTGGGCCCTAGGAACCATTTTATTAGAATATATGAATATGAATGGTGACAGGTTCTCTTTATGTCTCCTCAGTAGGCTGTGTGAACCATTTTATTACACTATATAGATATGAGTGGTGACAGGTTCTCTTTGTTCTCCTCAGTAGGTTGTGTGAACCATTTTATTAGAGTATGATATGAATGGGGACAGGTTCTCTTGGGGTAATGATGCTTTGTGTACACTGTGAGGCACTGAGGACGGACCAGGCCGCAGTATCGCCTCGCAGCTCCGCAGCCATTCATCTCTCCTCACATCCCGGGAGTTTGCAGCACTGTACAATAAACAATTTGTCAATAAAGATAATTTGCTGCAAAAAAATGGCGGCCCCGAAAAAAAAAAATACCCGCCCTCGTCCAGCAGGCAGGGGGCGTGGCCAGACTCGGGGCTGCGGATTCCTCAGACATCGGCCGTCGCTCCGGTGACGTCAGCGTCTGGGGGAAGCGGACGGACATTTTGGATGAGGGCAAACCGTTCTTTCTATACCGATCTATCGGTCACCGAAACGCGGCGATAAGTTCGACTAAACAAATCTATCTTTTCCTGGCGCCGCCGCATCCTTGTGGGGTCTTTCCGCTCTGCTGTTTGGCGGGGGAACTCCTCATTGATGCCCTTAGACAAGATGGCGGCGGCGGCGGGAGCCTGAGCTTGCGCATACACGCGGCAGGAAGCGGAGGGGAGGGGGGTGTCGCGCGCAGGCCGGTTCACGCGCTTCCCCGGGGGGACCGGAAGCGGAAGCGGTGCAAGGAGCTGGGGGAACCCGGAGGCTGAGAGGGAGCGAGGTGATAACGTGTGAGGTAAGTGTGTGTGTATATAGGCCGCTGTGACGTCACGGGGCAGTGTATTCCCCTCCAGCCGGGGCCCGGGCCCCTCTGAGGAGGCCTTGTGTCTGCATTGTGCCCGGCTCTGCCCCCCTGGGGGTCCTCCAAGGGGCCCCAATCCTGCCCCGTGTGTTCCTCCATCCCCCCTCCGTACAATGGGGCAGGGGATGGTGTACACTGGGATCACAGTTCTGAGCCACCTTTGTCTTCATTGTCCAGGACTTCTACTTCCTGCAGGCTTGCTGTTCCATATTTCCATTATTGTGGATATCAGAACAGGAAGTGATGGCAAACAATACCTCTCACTTCCTGTAGTGGTTACAACAAGGCGCCTCACTTCCTATAGTGGTGACAACAAGACGCCTCACTTCCTATAGTGGTGACAACAAGACCCCTCACTTCCTATAATGGTGACAACAAGACCCCTCACTTACCATAGTGGTGACAAGACCCTTAACTTCCTGTAGTGGTGACAACAAGACCTCTCACTTCCTGTAGTGGTGACAACAAGACCCCTCACTTCCTGTAGTGGTGACAACAAGACCCCTCACTTCCTGTAGTGGTGACAACAAGACCCCTCACTTCCTGTAGGGGTGACAACAAGACCCCTCACTTCCTATAGGGGTGACAACAAGACCCCTCACTTCCTGTAGTGGTGACAACAAGACCCCTCACTTCCTGTAGTGGTGACAACAAGACCCCTCACTTCCTGTAGTGGTGACAACAAGACCCCTCACTTCCTGTAGTGGTGACAACAAGACCCCTCACTTCCTGTAGTGGTGACAACAAGACCCCTCACTTCCTGTAGTGGTGACAACAAGACCCCTCACTTCCTGTAGTGGTGACAACAAGACCCCTAACTTTCTGTAGTGGTGACAACAAGACCCCTCACTTCCCGTAGTGGTGACAACAAGACCCCCCACTTCCCGTAGTGGTGACAACAAGACCCCCCACTTCCCGTAGTGGTGACAACAAGACCCCCCACTTCCCGTAGTGGTGACAACAAGACCCCCCACTTCCCGTAGTGGTGACAACAAGACCCCCCCACTTCCCGTAGCGGTGACAACAAGACCCCCCACTTCCCGTAGCGGTGACAACAAGACCCCTCACTTCCCGTAGCGGTGACAACAAGACCCCTCACTTCCCGTAGCGGTGACAACAAGACCCCTCACTTCCCGTAGCAGTGACAACAAGACCCCTCACTTCCCGTAGCGGTGACAACAAGACCCCTCACTTCCCGTAGCGGTGACAACAAGACCCCTCACTTCCCGTAGCGGTGACAACAAGACCCCTCACTTCCCGTAGCGGTGACAACAAGACCCCTCACTTCCCGTAGCGGTGACAACAATATAGGCCAGTATGACATCACAGGGCAGTGTATCCCTTCAGCCAGGGTCTGGCCCCTCTGAGGAGGTACACTTTTTGTGCTGGTAACCCTGGTATCCCCTGTTTCCTGTACTGGTGACAAGTATCCCTTATTTCCTGTATTTTGTATTGGTGACAATGGTGCCCCCCACTTCCTGTATTGGTGACAATGGTGCCCCTCGCTTCCTGTATTTGTGACAATGGTGCCCCTCGCTTCCTGTATTTGTGACAATGGTGCCCCCCGCTTCCTGTATTGGTGACAATGGTGCCCCCCGCTTCCTGTATTGGTGACAATGGTGCCCCCCGCTTCCTGTATTGGTGACAATGGTGTCCCTCGCTTCCTGTATTGGTGACAATGGTGCCCCCCGCTTCCTGTATTGGCGACAATGGTGTCCCCCGCTTCCTGTATTGGTGACAATGGTGTCCCCCGCTTCCTGTATTGGCGACAATGGTGCCCCCCGCTTCCTGTATTGGTGACAATGGTGCCCCCCACTTCCTGTATTGGTGACAATGGTGCTCCCCGCTTCCTGTATTGGTGACAATGGTGCCCCCCGCTTCCTGTATTGGTGACAATGGTGCTCCCCGCTTCCTGTATTGGTGACAATGGTGCCCCCCGCTTCCTGTATTGGTGACAATGGTGCCCCCCGCTTCTTGTATCGGTGACAACATTGCCCCCCGCTTCTTGTATCGGTGACAACATTGCCCCCCGCTTCCTGTATCGGTGACAACATTGCCCCCCGCTTCCTGTATCGGTGACAACATTGCCCCCCGCTTCCTGTATCGGTGGCAATGGTGCCCCCCGCTTCCTGTATTGGCGACAATGGTGTCCCCCGCTTCCTGTATTGGTGACAATGGTGCCCCCCGCTTCCTGTATTGGTGACAATGGTGCCCCCCGCTTCTTGTATCGGTGACAACATTGCCCCCCGCTTCCTGTATCGGTGACAACATTGCCCCCCGCTTCCTGTATCGGTGACAACATTGCCCCCCGCTTCCTGTATCGGTGGCAATGGTGCCCCCCGCTTCCTGTATTGGTGGCAATGGTGCCCCCCGCTTCCTGTATTGGTGACAATGGTGCCCCTCGCTTCCTGTATTGGTGACAATGGTGCCCCTCGCTTCCTGTATTGGTGACAATGGTGCCCCCCGCTTCCTGTATCGGTGACAATGGTGCCCCCCGCTTCCTGTATCGGTGACAACATTGCCCCCCGCTTCCTGTATCAGTGACAACATTGCCCCCCGCTTCCTGTATCGGTGACAACATTGCCCCCCGCTTCCTGTATCGGTGGCAATGGTGCCCCCCGCTTCCTGTATCGGTGGCAATGGTGCCCCCCGCTTCCTGTATTGGTGGCAATGGTGCCCCCCGCTTCCTGTATTGGTGACAATGGTGCCCCTCGCTTCCTGTATTGGTGACAATGGTGCCCCTCGCTTCCTGTATTGGTGACAATGGTGCCCCCCGCTTCCTGTATCGGTGACAATGGTGCCCCCCGCTTCCTGTATCGGTGACAACATTGCCCCCCGCTTCCTGTATCGGTGACAACGGTGCCCCCCGCTTCCTGTATCGGTGACAACGGTGCCCCCCGCTTCCTGTATCGGTGACAACGGTGCCCCCCGCTTCCTGTATCGGTGACAACGGTGCCCCCCGCTTCCTGTATCGGTGACAACGGTGCCCCCCGCTTCCTGTATCGGTGACAACGGTGCCCCCCGCTTCCTGTATCGGTGACAACGGTGCCCCCCGCTTCCTGTATCGGTGACAACGGTGCCCCCCGCTTCCTGTATCGGTGACAACGGTGCCCCCCGCTTCCTGTATCGGTGACAACGGTGCCCCCCGCTTCCTGTATCGGTGACAACGGTGCCCCCCGCTTCCTGTATCGGTGACAACGGTGCCCCCCAGCTGCCTGTATCGGTGACAACGGGGACCCCCGCTTCCTGTATTACTGACATTGGTATCGTTCCTTTCCTATGTGAGTGTCACAGGACAGGAAGTGAGGCAACATCTTAAGTGACAACTCTTCTCGGGGAAGGTACGAGGTTTGGACGGCGGTAGATCATATCTGAGCAATCATTGGGGGATTGTAGTCCTTGGATGTGCCGGCTGCACTACTTCACTCTTTTTCCTTCATTTGATTCTGGTGATCCTGCCATGACCTCACTTCCTCTCCCAGAGTGACAACCTAACCCCTCCCCCTTTTACTCCATAACACGGGGAGGTGTTTTGTCATCTGTGGGGATATAATAGGGAACAATGTGAACTGGAGACAGTATGAGAAAAAAACATTGTAACCATTTTTTATTCATTTTTTTTAATTAGTGTTTTGTTTTTTGTTTTTGTTTTTTCTATGATTGTTGTTTTTTTATTTTATTTTTTAACACACTGTGACCAGATCAATATAATGTTTCCATAGTAACACTGCACTACTCCGGGGAAGTGGTCGGGATTTTCCTTTTTTTGTTTCTTTTTTTACACATTAGGATTGCTTATAGCAATGAATTTCGTTGATATAAACATTTTCACTGAATGAAACTCATTCATTCAGTGTGTTTTGATGTGATTGGCCCAGTCTGTACCATGTGATCACCATCACCACTCACAGCTAACACAATTGTACACAATGAAAGGAAGCCGTCCATTGTTTACAACTGCCATGTGGTCTGCTGTGATTGGTCACAGTGATGGTCACACGGTACGGGCAGTGGGCGTGTACATTGTGGCAGATCGCCCCGGCATTCTGGGAGGTTATCCGTGACGTCCTCCTGGAACAGCAGTGCCCCCCGCCCCCCCGGCTGTCATTGTCATTTAGGCCGGGCAGGAAGGTGTTGGGGGAGGATAAGTGATCATGTGACCACTGTATTTGACTGTCATAGTAATCACATGATTAGGAACTGGTCCCATTGGCTGTCATTAGTCCGGGCGGAGAGTTGTCCCGTTCTCTGTACTGGGAGCGCGCTCTGTGCACCGCAGTATCTCCCCTCCCTCCTCCCCCCAATCCATGCATTTGTGTACCTGTCACATGATCAGTGTGATTGGCTCTGACAGCGGTCCCATAATTGGGACTGTGGGGCTGTCTCAGTACAGGAGTACAGACCCTCCGATGGAAGCCCACCCTCCCTGCCAGTGGTTGGCAGGATTAAAGAGGAGCTCCGGGCTTCTTCAGAGAAATAAGTCAGCAGCTACAAATAGCGCAGCTGCTGACTTTTAATATTAGGACACTTTCCAGGGATCCAGCGGTGTCTTCACCCCAGCCCATCTCTCAGGTGCTGCCTCTCGGGTGCCCCCCCCCCCCCCCACCATTCCTTGTGAGACAAACTGGCAGTGAAGTGCTGCGGCTCCACAGCTGGTTCCCTACTGCACATGTGCGGGGGAAGGAGGAGGGGAGGCTGAATCTCCTGGGTGATCTCACTGCAAAGTGGGAGCGGGTATCTGTCAAAACCAGGTACCCGCTCCCCCCCCCCAATGTGGCGGTGGAGGGGGGCAGATAGGTAAAGCGTCCCCTTTTTGGGGGGAGCTCTGCTTTAAGTTAAATTAGAATGCAGAGATGCACACAAGTTCTGTTTTTTTTTTTTTTTAGAGGGGAGGAAAGGTTCGCCCCACCCCCCCATCCCTATCCAAAGAGAAGCCACCCCCCCCCCCCCCCCACCAAAAAATTACAAATCCCATAGCTGCTGACTTTTAATAATAGAACACTTACCTGTCCCAGGATCCAGCTCTGCTCTCCCCCCAGACGATTGTTTTGATTGTCTCTCGGGTTGCCACCACCATTCTTTGTAAGGGAGACCAGCAGCCTTGCAGGTTCACAGCCAGTTCCCGGCTGCGCTTAGTGAATGGTTGGGGAGGGGGGGGGCGGAATTTCTGGGTGACTTCACCGTGCCGGAATCACCCCGAGGTGGGAGTGTCAAACAGGTGCACCCCCCCCCCCCCAAACAAGTGGAGCTTCCGGTTTAATACCCCTCCTACATAGGTTGCCACTGTAGGGTACCCCAAGGCCCCCTTCGATGTATGATGTCGGTATTCCAGGTAACTGGGATGTCATTCTTGCATAAGACAGAATCCTGAAGGGGTCAAAAATAACAAGAAGCTAGGAGTGCAATGGGTGTGTGGGGGATGGGGTCGGGGGGTCATGTCATTTATATACAGAAACTACAAGTTTAAAAATTTCGGGATCATATTGTTACAGTGTATCAGAACACAAATGTACAATGTCGTATTTCAGTGCAGCCTATCTGTGCCCGACTGTGTTCGTTTTCTTAGATGTGGTGACTGCATTCGTTTTTTTGTTTTTGTTTGTTTTTTTCAACTGGTAATCTTTTTGGGAATGCATTTTAGGGCCTTGTGTGGCACCCAACTTCCTTCACTGCCACTGTTTGGAGTGCAGAGGACTGCTAATCCAGGACTGCAGCTGGTCTCGGCCCCCTATTCTGCTGCTGTACTGGTGGCAACAACCTCCACCGTTTCCTGCCCTGGTGATGATGGCCTTTCCCTATTTTCCTGCCCTGGTGATGATGGCCTTTCCCTATTTTCCTGCCCTGGTGATGATGGCCTTTCCCTATTTTCCTGCCCTGGTGATGATGGCCTTTCCCTATTTTCCTGCCCTGGTGATGATGGCCTTTCCCTATTTTCCTGCCCCGGTGATGATGGCCTTTCCCTATTTTCCTGCCCCGGTGATGATGGCCTTTCCCTATTTTCCTGCCCCGGTGATGATGGCCTTTCCCTATTTTCCTGCCCTGGTGATGATGGCCTTTCCCTATTTTCCATTTAGTTAGAGGGGGATTATATTCATCCCAGAAAAAGTCAGTGAATGATTATCTTTACCTGGAAATGTTGGCTTCCTTGACATGTATTTTGAGTTTTTGGCTTGGTGTCCCAGATCTGTTCCACGATTTTGGCTTGGTGTCCCGGATCTGTTCCCAGGATTTTGGCTTGGTGTCCCAGATCTGTTCCACGATTTTGGCTTGGTGTCCCGGATCTGTTCCCACGATTTTGGCTTGGTGTCCCAGATCTGTTTCCCTGTTTTTGGCTTGGTGTCCCACATCTGTTCCCACGATTTTGGCTTGGTGTCCCGGATCTGTTCCCATGATTTTGGCTTGGTGTCCCGGATCTGTTCCATGATTTTGGCTTGGTGTCCCGGATCTGTTCCCATGATTTTGGCTTGGTGTCCCGGATCTGTTCCATGATTTTGGCTTGGTGTCCCGGATCTGTTCCCATGATTTTGGCTTGGTGTCCCGGATCTGTTCCCATGATTTTGGCTTGGTGTCCCGGATCTGTTCCCATGATTTTGGCTTGGTGTCCCGGATCTGTTCCATGATTTTGGCTTGGTGTCCCGGATCTGTTCCCATGATTTTGGCTTGGTGTCCCGGATCTGTTCCATGATTTTGGCTTGGTGTCCCGGATCTGTTCCCATGATTTTGGCTTGGTGTCCTGCATCTGTTCCCATGATTTTGGCTTGGTGTCCCGGATCTGTTCCCATGATTTTGGCTTGGTGTCCCGGATCTGTTCCATGATTTTGGCTTGGTGTCCCGGATCTGTTCCCACGATTTTGGCTTGGTGTCCCGGATGATCTGTTCCCCGTGATTTTGGCTTGGTGTCCCAGATGATCTGTTCCCCGTGATTTTGGCTTGGTGTCCCAGATGATCTGTTCCCCGTGATTTTGGCTTGGTGTCCCGGATGATCTGTTCCCATGATTTTGGCTTGGTGTCCCGGATCTGTTCCATGATTTTGGCTTGGTGTCCCGGATCTGTTCCATGATTTTGGCTTGGTGTCCCGGATCTGTTCCCATGATTTTGGCTTGGTGTCCTGCATCTGTTCCCATGATTTTGGCTTGGTGTCCCGGATCTGTTCCCATGATTTTGGCTTGGTGTCCCGGATCTGTTCCATGATTTTGGCTTGGTGTCCCGGATCTGTTCCCACGATTTTGGCTTGGTGTCCCGGATGATCTGTTCCCCGTGATTTTGGCTTGGTGTCCCAGATGATCTGTTCCCCGTGATTTTGGCTTGGTGTCCCGGATGATCTGTTCCCCCTGTTTTTGGCTTGGTGTCCCGGATCAGGTCCCTTAACCCCCCACAGGAGCTCTATGGGATTTAAGTCTGGAGTCATTGATGGCCAGTTCAGGACTCTCCAGCACTTTGTTTCACACCATCTCTGGGGGCTTTTTGATGTGTACTTTGGGTCATTGTCCTGCTGTAAGACCCATGACCTCTGACAGAGACCCAACTTTCTGACACTGGGCCCTACATTGCACCCCACAATTCTTTGGTAGTCTTCAGGTTTCGTAAGCCATCCAGTGCCTGAAGCAGCATAGCAACCCCAAAACATCAATACCCCCCACACCATGTGTGACTGGAGGGACTCAATTCTTTTCTTTAAAGGCCTCATTTCTGAAAACAATAGACTGACAGGCTTTACCAAAAAGATGTCATTTTGTTTCGTCTGTCCGCCACACATTCTTCCAGAAGGATTCTGGCTTCCTCAGGTAAGTTTTGGCAAACTCCAATTTGGCTTTCTTACGTTTCTGTGTCAGCAGCGGGGTCCTCCTGGGTCTCCTACCATAGTGCCCTTTTCATTCTGATGGTGACGTATAGTGCCAATGGACACCCCTTGTACACGGTGCCTGAGGGTCAGTTTGGCTTTGCTCGGAAATTGATCAAAGTTCTTTATCCACCATTCCCACAATCCTTTGTTACAATCTTTGATGAATTGTTCTGTTTGGTCCACGCCCCGGGAGATGAGCTCCAGTGTCACGGGCTGCAAACGTCCTGACAGTGTTGGGCACAGTGGACACCGGAAGATGGAGATCTCTGGGTACACGGGCTGGAAACGTCCTGACAATGTTGGGCACAGTGGACACCGGAAGATGGAGATCTCTGGAGACACGGGCTGGAAGCTTCCTTACAGTGTTGGGCACAGTGGACACCGGAAGATAGAGATCTCTGGAGACATGGGCTGGAAGCTTCCTTACAGTGTTGGGCACAGTGGACACCGGAAGATAGAGATCTGTGGGGACATGGGCTGGAAGCTTCCTGACAGTGTTGGGCACAGTGGACAGCGGGTGGTCTCTGGAGACATGGGCTGGAAACTTCCTGACAATGTTGGGCACAGTGGACACCGGAAGATGCAGATCTCTGGAGACACGAGCTGGAAACATCCTGACAATGTTGGGCACAGGGGACACCGGGAGATCTCTGGAGACACGGGCTGGAAACGTCCTGACAGTGTTGGGCACAGTGGACACTGGAAGATGGAGATCTCTGGGGACACGGGCTGGGAACTTCCTGACAATGTTGGGCACAGGGGACACCAGGAGATCTCTGGGAACTTCCTGACAGTGTTGGGCACAGTGGACACTGGAAGATGGAGATCTCTGGGGACACGGGCTGGAAACTTCCTGACAATGTTGGGCACAGTGGACACCGGAAGATGGAGATCTCTGGGGACACGAGCTGGAAACTTCCTGAAAATGTTGGGCACAGTGGACACCGGAAGATGGAGATCTCTGGGGACACGGGCTGGAAACTTCCTGACAATGTTGGGCACAGTGGACACCGGAAGATGGAGATCTCTGGAGACACGGGCTGGAAACGTCCTGACAGTGTTGGGCACAGTGGACACTGGAAGATGGAGATCTCTGGGGACACGGGCTGGAAACTTCCTGACAGTGTTGGGCACAGGGGACACCGGGAGATCTCTGGAGACATGGGCTGGAAACTTCCTGACAATGTTGGGCACAGTGGACACTGGAAGATGGAGATCTGTGGGGACACGGGCTGGAAGCTTCCTTACAGTGTTGGGCACAGTGGACACCGGAAGATAGAGATCTGTGGGGACATGGGCTGGAAGCTTCCTTACAGTGTTGGGCACAGTGGACACCGGAAGATAGAGATCTCTGGGGACATGGGCTGGAAGCTTCCTGACAGTGTTGGGCACAGTGGACAGCGGGTGGTCTCTGGAGACATGGGCTGGAAACTTCCTGACAATGTTGGGCACAGTGGACACCGGAAGATGCAGATCTCTGGAGACACGAGCTGGAAACGTCCTGACAATGTTGGGCACAGGGGACACCGGAATATGGAGATCTCTGGAGACACGGGCTGGAAACGTCCTGACAGTGTTGGGCACAGTGGACACTGGAAGATGGAGATCTCTGGGGACACGGGCTGGGAACTTCCTGACAATGTTGGGCACAGGGGACACCAGGAGATCTCTGGGAACTTCCTGACAGTGTTGGGCACAGTGGACACCGGAAGATGGAGATCTCTGGGGACACGAGCTGGAAACTTCCTGAAAATGTTGGGCACAGTGGACACCGGAAGATGGAGATCTCTGGGGACACGGGCTGGAAACTTCCTGACAATGTTGGGCACAGTGGACACCGGAAGATGGAGATCTCTGGAGACACGGGCTGGAAGCTTCCTTACAGTGTTGGGCACAGTGGACACCGGAAGATAGAGATCTCTGGAGACATGGGCTGGAAGCTTCCTTACAGTGTTGGGCACAGTGGACACCGGAAGATAGAGATCTGTGGGGACATGGGCTGGAAGCTTCCTGACAGTGTTGGGCACAGTGGACAGCGGGTGGTCTCTGGAGACATGGGCTGGAAACTTCCTGACAATGTTGGGCACAGTGGACACCGGAAGATGCAGATCTCTGGAGACACGAGCTGGAAACATCCTGACAATGTTGGGCACAGGGGACACCGGGAGATCTCTGGAGACACGGGCTGGAAACGTCCTGACAGTGTTGGGCACAGTGGACACTGGAAGATGGAGATCTCTGGGGACACGGGCTGGGAACTTCCTGACAATGTTGGGCACAGGGGACACCAGGAGATCTCTGGGAACTTCCTGACAGTGTTGGGCACAGTGGACACTGGAAGATGGAGATCTCTGGGGACACGGGCTGGAAACTTCCTGACAATGTTGGGCACAGTGGACACCGGAAGATGGAGATCTCTGGGGACACGAGCTGGAAACTTCCTGAAAATGTTGGGCACAGTGGACACCGGAAGATGGAGATCTCTGGGGACACGGGCTGGAAACTTCCTGACAATGTTGGGCACAGTGGACACCGGAAGATGGAGATCTCTGGAGACACGGGCTGGAAACGTCCTGACAGTGTTGGGCACAGTGGACACTGGAAGATGGAGATCTCTGGGGACACGGGCTGGAAACTTCCTGACAGTGTTGGGCACAGGGGACACCGGGAGATCTCTGGAGACATGGGCTGGAAACTTCCTGACAATGTTGGGCACAGTGGACACTGGAAGATGGAGATCTGTGGGGACACGGGCTGGAAGCTTCCTTACAGTGTTGGGCACAGTGGACACCGGAAGATAGAGATCTGTGGGGACATGGGCTGGAAGCTTCCTTACAGTGTTGGGCACAGTGGACACCGGAAGATAGAGATCTCTGGGGACATGGGCTGGAAGCTTCCTGACAGTGTTGGGCACAGTGGACAGCGGGTGGTCTCTGGAGACATGGGCTGGAAACTTCCTGACAATGTTGGGCACAGTGGACACCGGAAGATGCAGATCTCTGGAGACACGAGCTGGAAACGTCCTGACAATGTTGGGCACAGGGGACACCGGAATATGGAGATCTCTGGAGACACGGGCTGGAAACGTCCTGACAGTGTTGGGCACAGTGGACACTGGAAGATGGAGATCTCTGGGGACACGGGCTGGGAACTTCCTGACAATGTTGGGCACAGGGGACACCAGGAGATCTCTGGGAACTTCCTGACAGTGTTGGGCACAGTGGACACCGGAAGATGGAGATCTCTGGGGACACGAGCTGGAAACTTCCTGAAAATGTTGGGCACAGTGGACACCGGAAGATGGAGATCTCTGGGGACACGGGCTGGAAACTTCCTGACAATGTTGGGCACAGTGGACACCGGAAGATGGAGATCTCTGGAGACACGGGCTGGAAACGTCCTGACAATGTTGGGCACAGTGGACACTGGAAGATGGAGATCTCTGGGGACATGGGCTGGAAACTTCCTGACAATGTTGGGCACAGTGGACACTGGAAGATGGAGATCTGTGGGGACACGGGCTGGAAGCTTCCTTACAGTGTTGGGCACAGTGGACACCGGAAGATAGAGATCTGTGGGGACATGGGCTGGAAGCTTCCTTACAGTGTTGGGCACAGTGGACAGCGGGTGGTCTCTGGAGACACGGGCTGGGAACTTCCTGACAATGTTGGGCACAGGGGACACCGGAATATGGAGATCTCTGGAGACACGGGCTGGAAACGTCCTGACAATGTTGGGCACAGGGGACACCGGAATATGGAGATCTCTGGGGACACGGGCTGGAAACGTCCTGACAGTGTTGGGCACAGTGGAAACCGGAAGATGGAGATCTGTGGGAACACGGGCTGGGAACTTCCTGAAAATGTTGGGCACAGTGGACACTGGAAGATGGAGATCTCTGGGGACACGGGCTGGAAACTTACTGACAGTGTTGGGCACAGGGGACACCGGGAGATCTCTGGGGACATGGGCTGGGAACTTCCTGACAATGTTGGGCACGGTGGATACCGGAAGATGGAGATCTCTGGAGACACGGGCTGGAAACGTCCTGACAATGTTGGGCACAGGGGACACCGGGAGATCTCTGGGGACATGGGCTGGAAATGTCCTGACAATGTTGGGGACACCGGGAGATCTCTGGGGACACGGGCTGGAAACGTCCTGACAATGTTGGGGACACCGGGAGATCTCTGAGGACATGGGCTGGGAACTTCCTGACAATGTTGGGCACAGGGGACACCGGGAGATCTCTGGGGACATGGGCTGGGAACTTCCTGACAATGTTGGGCACGGTGGATACCGGAAGATGGAGATCTCTGGAGACACGGGCTGGAAACGTCCTGACAATGTTGGGCACAGGGGACACCGGGAGATCTCTGGGGACACGGGCTGGAAACGTCCTGACAATGTTGGGGACACCGGGAGATCTCTGGGGACACGGGCTGGGAACTTCCTGACAATGTTGGGCACAGGGGACACCGGGAGATCTCTGGAGATGGACTTGTAAACGTGAGATTGTCCATGCTTCTCCACAAATCCTCAGACAATTATTTGCTGCTCTTTCTCCTCTCCATGCTCCGTGTGGCACAGAGACTCTCACAACAGAAAGGTGGAGTCCATTTTTCACACAGGCGCCTCCACTTAATGGAATCCGCTTCTTCTAACTTCCTATTTGGTCTGTGGGACAGGAAGTAAGGAGATTTCTCCCAGATGGGACACAGCTAAAAATACCCCGGCTTGGCTCTTTCCCACATTATATAAAATCTGTTTCGTAGAGTTGTAGCCGTTCTCCTGAGTTCAGTCGCTGTTGGTTGATGGGGACGGAAGCTGCAGCTGTGTGATGTCACATAAGACTGTCCACATGAACGTTGCTTGGGGTTTCATATAATGATTTAATCAGCATTATAAGTGAAGTTTGGGCAAAACCTTTTTTTGGTTCTATTTCTCCTGTTGTGCACTTTTTCTTTTGCTCTCCCGTGACCCAGAGTTGAGCCGCTCCAGGCTCTGGAAATATCCTGACAATATTGTCGAGATTCACCCTACTGCCTGATTGACAGCTGGCTCCTGCTCTCAGCTGAGCGCCTGAGGCTCTAGTGATCGCTGGAGAGCAGTGACTGACATTCACTCCCCTCCGCAGACCGAGAACCGAGCAATCAGTGGTCACATGATCACTCAGTTCTCTGGCTTAGAGCTGACGTGGTACAGCTGCAGCATAGAGGTGTGTGTGTATTTTTTAACCACTTGCCGACCCCTTCATATGAGTACGGCGGCAGAGCGGCTCCCCAGTCACACATCTAATATGTGATGCTGCTCCGGGCCGGGTAGGGGGTGCACCGGCTGGACTGGTGATTGGTCACAGCACAAGATGATCACCGCCATTGCTAGTATAAAAATAAATAATATATGAGGCTTCATACCCCCCCCCCCCCCCCCCCCCCCGAGGGCGTGCCCGCTAGTGCGGTGATCCGCTTGTTTGGTCCGAATGATATTAAACCCTAAGCTAAAAATGTCACGTATTGCAGCTTACTGATCATTTAGATGTGGCGGCCGCTTTCGTTTTCTCTTTTAGCCTTTTTTTTCTCACTGTTTTCACCTGGTGATCCGGGCAGTGACACTCCTCCCTGTATTAGAGCGCCCCCCTCCACTCTGGATGAAGGAGTACAGGGGGCAACTTTGGACAGCAGCATTGTCAGTCTGAGGGGAGGGGGAGATGGAGAAGCAGATTTAGCTGCACTAACTCCAGATCACACTTTATAATCATTTACAGGAAATGTTTTTTTTTTCCTTTTGGGATAAAGGTTTTGCATAAAAGCTGATCGTTGTAAGCACCCCTGTCTAGTGGTAAATGGTTTGTCTCATCCCTGTAAACTGATACTTTGTGCTGGAGAGCTTGTGCTTTTGAAAAAAAAAAAAAAAAAAACACAGACTTATTGACCGGATCACCAGATGAAAATAAAAGAAAACCTAAAAAATAACGAATGCAGCCATAAGAATTGGTAAGCTGCAATGTAATAAATGTTTGCTTTTGGGTTTAATATCACTTTAAACCCGGCATTGAGGAGGAGTCGTATTGTCTCTTCACCACCTGTCAGACACCTCCTGAAAAGCAATCCAAACGTGTATTGCTTTTCAGAGGTGTTGCCATTTAAAATGGTTCTAAAGGCTCGAGGATTTTTACCTTCCTACAATTCTATGCGTGTGTGCCCTCCTAATACTTACACGAGCCCCATCTCCATCCAGCAACGTGCACAAGAACCTTGGCTCTCCAGGGATTCCCCCCTCCTCATTGGCTGAGGCAGCAGTGGGAGTCATTGGCTGTCAATTACAACCAGTGAGCCAATGAGAGAGAAGGGGCAGAGCTGAGCCGCAGCTCTGTGTGTGAGTGGAGATGCAGAGCCACTGCTCGGGAGTGAGACTGCTTATGTGCCCCCCCCCCCCCCCATTGCAAGCTGGTTGCTGTGGGGGGAGGGGCCAGGAGTCCCTGCAGGGCACCCGAGAAGAGGAGGATCCGGACTGCTCTGTGCAAATCCATTACAGAGCCGGGAACTATAACATGCTGAATGTTTAAAAAATAAAAAAAGCCTTTAATATCACTTTAACCACTTCAAGACGGCAATATACATATATATATATATATATATATATATATATATATATGAGCTGCACGATTAATCACCAAGAATCGTTATTGTGATCTTGACTAAAGTCTTTCCCGATTCTATGCAAAGAATTCTCTCGGCTCTTCTGAAGCCATCAGAAGAAAGGAAGGAAAAATCCAGGCAGTCTGCCGAGAATCGCAACATGGGAATCGCAACACGGGAATCGCAACACGGGAATCGCAACACGGGAATCGCAACACGAGAATCGCAACATTCTTTATTAGCTGAACTTCAGTATAAACATTGTAACAATTTGTCCATGGAAAAGACTTTGTGTGTAAGTGAAAAAAAGTTTAACTACTTAAACACTAAACCTTTTTCTGACATTTGTTGGTTTCAAGTTAAAATCATTATTTTTTATTTTTTTTTTTGCTAGAAAATTACTTGGAACCCCCCCCACATACATAATATATTTTTAGTAGACACCCTAGAGAATAAAATGGTGGTTGTTGCAATATTTTATGTCATACTGTATTAGTAGAGCAATCTTTGAAATGCAATGAAAAAAAAAAAAAAAAATTACTTTAAGGGATAAAAAATAAAATAAAACGAACCAGTAAAGTTAGCCCCCCCTTTTTTTTTGTATAATGTGAAAGATTTTATGTCGTGAGAATCGTGATCTTTTTATTCTAAGCAAAAAAATCGTGATTCTCATTTTGCCCAGAATCGTGCAGCTCTTATAATATATGTTGCAGTGTGCGCGTGCGGCGCGGTTGCAGTGTGCGCGTGCGGCGCGGTTGCAGTGTGCGCGTGCGGCGCGGTCGCAGTGGCGCGGTTGCAGTGTGCCCGTGTGGCTCAGTCGCAGTGGCGCGGTCGCAGTGTGCGCGCGTGTGCTCGGTCGCAGTGGCGCGGTTGCAGTGTGCGTGCGTGTGCTCGGTCGCAGTGGCGCGGTTGCAGTGTGCGCGTGTGGCGCGGTTGCAGTGTGGCGCGGTTGCAGTGTGGCGCGGTTGCAGTGTGGCGCGGTTGCAGTGTGCGCGTGTGGCGCGGTTGCAGTGTGCGCGTGCGGCGCGGTTGCAGTGTGGTGCGGTTGCAGCGTGCGCGTGTGGCGCGGTTGCAGTGTGGCGCGGTTGCAGTGTGGCGCGGTTGCAGTGTGCGCGTGCGGCGCGGTTGCAGTGTGGTGCGGTTGCAGTGTGCGCGTGTGGCGCGGTTGCAGTGTGGTGCGGTTGCAGTGTGCGCGTGTGGCGCGGTTGCAGTGTGGTCTTTCCTGGCCCGGTGTATTGGTAGTCGGGAGGCGCAGGGATCGCTGAGCCTTTGTTTTGCTCTCCTCATATGGAACAGATTAGCGGGGACTTTCCTCCAGACAGACGTCGGCTGTTCCTCCCGGATGCGTTTTGTGTAACCCGGGAAAGTCTGCGCTGAACATTCCTCACGTTGGTCTGAATGGCGATCATCGCTGCCAATGATTTATTACTCTTCCCGGTGTGAGTGGCGGCGGCGGCGGCGGCACTTGTTTGGTGTTTTAGTCCCGGCACACAGCTGGACCATCGCCAAGGGAAGATGATGGAACAAGCAAAGCTCTGTGATATTTCTGTCTTCTTATAGTGATCAGCCTTAACATTATGACCACTGAGCGGTAAAGTAAATAACATTATCTGGTTACTATGACATCTGAAAGTGGGTGGGATACATTAGGCAGCAAGTGAACATGTTGTCCCTGAAGTCAATGTGTTGAAAGCGGCAGAAATGGGCAAGTGAAAGGATTTCTGGGACTTAGACCGGGGCCAGACTGTAGTCAGAGCAAGTCTGTCTGGTCTGTAGTGGTCGGGACCGGCTTGGTGTGTGCCGATGAAAGAACCGGTGATTGGGTCATGGGGGGTGGATTGATGGATGTTGGGTTGTGTGTGGTTCCGAATCCATAGAGGAGATATCCGAGCTCACATGGCTGCTTGTGATAGGAAGGTGTCAGAGCCCGGGGCGGCGCGCAGCATCGTGGTGTAGCCCTGGACTGGTCCATGCTGAGCCGTCTCCACAGCCAAAAGTGCCTACAATGGCCATCAGAAGTGGAAGAAAGGGGCCTGGTCTGATTGGACATTATCTTTTGTAGAGGTCACTTACCTGGGGAAGAGAGGGCACCGGCGTGCCGTATGGGAGGAGGACAAGTTGGGGGGGAGGGGCGCTACTCAATATTGGGTTTCATAATCAAATGGCTGATCCGTGTATATATCATTTATTCAGTGCCTGGAAAAAGTATTCACACCCCTTGAATTTTGTCATTGTAGGCCCCATGTACGCGGGAAGCTGCTAAACGTGCGTTCGCAGGCAGTTGGACTCTTTTTTTCTTTTTTTTTTTTTTTTTTCAACTGTCCCGACCTCATCCAATGTGACCGTGTACACCAGGGATATGCAATTAGCGGGACCTCCAGCTGTTGCAAAACTACAAGTCCCATCATGCCTCTTCCTCTGGGTGTCATGCTTGTGGCTGTCAGTCTTGCTATGCCTCATGGGAATTGTGGTTCTGGAACAGCTGGAGGTCCACTAATTTGCATATCCCTGGTGTACACCATCGCTTTTATTGCCATTTTTAGACAGTTGCGTTTCTTCAAAAGCAAAAAAAATAAATGTGTTGAGATGCCGATTTCCACGTTTCAGGCGCTAAATGCGGTAACCCACGTTTAGCCGCGTTTCGTTTATAAGCATTTTTCGTTTCTGGTATTTAAAAAAAAAAAAAAAAAAAAAAAGTGTGCATGAGAGGCCTAAATGTTGGTCCCGGTTTTATGTTCTGTACACCTAGGAAATAGAGCTGCACGATTCTGGGCAGAATGACAATCGCCATTTTTTTTTTTGCTTTAAATAAAAAGACCGTGATTCTCGCGGTGTAAATCTTTCACATTACATGTGAATGTGAAAGATTTACACCACGAGATTCGCAATCTTTTTATTCTAAGCTAACTTTACTGTTTTTTTTTTTTTTTTTTTTATTACTATTATTAAAGTGTAATTCCCCCCCCCTCCCCCCCCCCAAAAAAAAAATTACATTTGAATGACAGCTGCGCGAGTACAGTGTGACATAAAATATTGCAGCAACCGCCATTTTATTCTCTAGGCCAGGGATATGCAATTAGTGGACCTCCAGCTGTTGCAGGACTACAAGTCCCATGAGGCATAGCAAGATTCTGACAGCCACAAGCATGACAGGCAGAGGCATGATGGGACTTGTAGTTTTGCAACAGCTGGAGGTCCACTAATTGCAGATCCCTGACCTAGGGGGGTCTCTACTAAATATATATATATAAAATGTTTGGGGGTTCCAAGTAATTTTCTAGCAAAAAAAAATATTTTTAACTTGAAACCAACAAATGTCAGAAAAAGGTTTAGTGTTTAAGTGGTGAAACTTCCCTCATTTTCACACCAAAGTTTATTCCTTTGCTGTAAAGGACAAATTGTTACAATGTTTATACTTGAAGTAAACCTGCTGACATTTTTTTTAAAAACATTTTTAAGACCTGTAAGGGCCGGTTCACACTGCAGGCGCGGCGAGGCGTCTCCGACTTGCCTCGCCGCGACCTGCGGCGGCCTCGGCGGCGACTTGCAGATGACTTCTGTATAGAAGTCAATGCAAGTCGCCCAGAAGTAGTACAGGAACCTTTTTTCTGAGTCGGAGCGACTCGAGTCGCTGCTCTCAGAACGGTTCCATTGTACAGAACGGGGGCGACTTGCGAGGCGAGGCGAGTCGTGTCGCCTCGCATCGCCCGCTGTGTG
The DNA here is from genome assembly GCF_037356315.1 of Lithobates pipiens. NCBI lineage: Eukaryota > Metazoa > Chordata > Amphibia > Anura > Ranidae > Lithobates > Lithobates pipiens. The sequence goes on along the minus strand of NW_027507871.1, from coordinate 3,457,240 downwards.
AACCGGCCCTTAGGCAAAAGGCATAATGCGGTGCATACTAGCTCATTATGAAATACTTACCTTAGAACGAGGTGCCGGTATCTCACCTGGTCCACGCCGAGGGAGCTGACATGTTGCCTCGGCGTGTCTTCTGGGCACAGCGGCTCCGGCGCTATGAGTGGCTGGAGCCGCGACGTCGTCACTCCCGTGCATGCACGCGGGAGATTTCTTTCTGGCAAAGTCCGCCATCTGCCGGGCTTTCAGCCGAGAATCCCCTGTGCGCAGCAGTTGATCGCAGGGGGAACATCTCCTAAAACGTACAGGTTTAGGAGTTGTTGTTTTTTTTTTTTTTTTTTTTTTTTTACCTATAGGCCTACCTGTATGTAAAAGTAAAAATGTTGACTATACAAACGCTTTAAGGCTGGGTTCACACTGCAGCGATGCGGGAACGCTGCGAATTCGCGGCGGGTTCCCCCCGCATCGCATGCCTCCCGCCGGCAGTTCACACTGCCCTATGCGAACTGCTGGGAGTGTCAGTGAAAAGTTAATGACACCCCCCCCCAGATCAGTTTGCATATCGGAGTGCGATCTGCAAACTCGGACAGGAATCGGATCGCATGGTGTGAACACCCAATGCGATCCGATTCTGCCGCGGACCGAAAAAAAGGGTCCTGTGCGAGTTTGGGGTGGGTGCGATGCGAATTCAGCCATACTATCTGTATACTATCTGTATACTATCTGTATGGCTGAACTCGCATCGCACAAGAGATCGGATGTGATTTGCACTGCAGTGCGGTGCGAATCACATCCGGTTCTCATAAACCGCTGCAATGTGAACCCAGCCTCAGTTCCACTGCTAAAGAATCTTGTGATTCTTTGCAATCTGCCCGTTTTTTTTTTTTTTTCATTTGACGGCTTCAGCCGAGCAAAGAGAATTCTCCGCATAGAAAGAACTGGGAAATACTTAAACGGGGGGAAAAAAATTGCGATCACGATTAATCGCGAAGCTCTACTAGGAAAGGAAAGGCCAGGATCTTAAAGCGGAAGTCCCATGAAAAATTTATTTTTTTAAAAGTCGGCGGCTACAAATCCTGCCCCCCTTGCTTACTTTTAAAATAAGGACACTTTACCTGTCCCGGGGTCCAGCGATGTCGGGCACCCGGAGGCCGAACCGGTCCTCGGATGCTGCTGCCGCCGCCATCTTTGCTATGGGAATGAGGAAATGAAGCGTTTTTACAGCTTCACTTCCCGGTTCCCTACTGCGCATTTTGCGCGAGTCGCGCAGCGCAATGTAAGTGGTCCGCGCTGTCTCTGGGACCCGTGTGTCTCTGCTTGTTATTTTAATTTTAAAAACTGGAAGAAGCCGTACTTATTACATGTAAAACTTTTACTACGGGATTAGTAGTGGGTGGACAGTGATGGGACTTTACTACTTCCACAACCGGCAGATATAACACCACCGCTCTATTGTCCTTTTTTTTTTTTTTTTTTTTTACAGATTGCTGAACTGAATAATTCTTCATGATCTGAACCCAAACATCGCTGCTGTGCCTGCGCTGCGGAGACTTCCCTGCAAGGAAGTGGGGAGGGGTGAGTGTCATCTGCCGATTTTCTATAAAGCTTTGTGACCACCGTATCTCTGGTGGGGGGGTGTAGAAGGTATAGCAGTGCTGCAGCAGACCTAGTGAGAGATTTCTTCTTCTTTCTCTGTTTTTTGTTTTTATATAATTAATATAAGAATGGGTTTTTTGGTGCTGAAACCGATACCGAAAATGAAAAATACACTAGGCCGAAAACCGAAACAGCACCGATACCGAAAATGACTGTTTTTAAAAAATATTTTTATACAGGAGGTGGTCAGAGACTGGGGACATGGTACAGGAGATGGTCAGAGACTGGGGACATGGTACAGGAGGTGGTCAGAGACTGGGGACATGGTACAGGAGGTGGTCAGAGACTGGGGACACGGTACAGAAGGTGGTCAGAGACTGGGGACATGGTACAGAAGGTGGTCAGAGACTGGGGACACGGTACAGGAGATGGTCAGAGACTGGGGACACGGTACAGGAGGTGGTCAGAGACTGGGGACACGGTACAGGAGATGGTCAGAGACTGGGGACACGGTACAGGAGATGGTCAGAGACTGGGGACACGGTACAGGAGATGGTCAGAGACTGGGGACACGGTACAGGAGATGGTCAGAGACTGGGGACACGGTACAGGAGATGGTCAGAGACTGGGGACACGGTACAGGAGATGGTCAGAGACTGGGGACACGGTACAGGAGATGGTCAGAGACTGGGGACACGGTACAGGAGATGGTCAGAGACTGGGGACACGGTATAGGAGATGGTCAGAGACTGGGGACATGGTACAGGAGATGGTCAGAGACTGGGGACACGGTACAGGAGTTGGTCAGAGACTGGGGACGTGGTACAGGAGATGGTCAGAGACTGGGGACACGGTACAGGAGATGGTCAGAGACTGGGGACATGGTACAGGAGATGGTCAGAGACTGGGGACACGGTACAGGAGATGGTCAGAGACTGGGGACATGGTACAGGAGGTGGTCAGAGACTGGGGACATGGTACAGGAGGTGGTCAGAGACTGGGGACATGGTACAGGAGGTGGTCAGAGACTGGGGACACGGTACAGAAGGTGGTCAGAGACTGGGGACATGGTACAGAAGGTGGTCAGAGACTGGGGACATGGTACAGAAGGTGGTCAGAGACTGGGGACATGGTACAGAAGGTGGTCAGAGACTGGGGACATGGTACAGAAGGTGGTCAGAGACTGGGGACATGGTACAGGAGGTGGTCAGAGACTGGGGACACGGTACGTACAGGAGTTGGTCAGAGACTGGGGACACGGTACAGGAGATGGTCAGAGACTGGGGACACGGTACAGGAGATGGTCAGAGACTGGGGACATGGTACAGGAGATGGTCAGAGACTGGGGACACGGTACATACAGGAGTTGGTCAGAGACTGGGGACACGGTACAGGAGATGGTCAGAGACTGGGGACATGGTACAGGAGGTGGTCAGAGACTGGGGACACGGTACAGGAGGTGGTCAGAGACTGGGGACACGGTACAGGAGATGGTCAGAGACTGGGGACACGGTACAGGAGATGGTCAGAGACTGGGGACACGGTACAGGAGATGGTCAGAGACTGGGGACACGGTACAGGAGATGGTCAGAGACTGGGGACACGGTACAGGAGATGGTCAGAGACTGGGGACACGGTACAGGAGATGGTCAGAGACTGGGGACACGGTACAGGAGATGGTCAGAGACTGGGGACACGGTACAGGAGATGGTCAGAGACTGGGGACACGGTACAGGAGATGGTCAGAGACTGGGGACACGGTACAGGAGATGGTCAGAGACTGGTGACGTGGTACAGGAGATGGTCAGAGACTGGGGACACGGTACAGGAGATGGTCAGAGACTGGTGACGTGGTACAGAAGGTGGTCAGAGACTGGGGACGTGGTAAAGAAGATGGTCAGACTGGGGACATGGAACAGGAGATGGTCAGAGACAGAGGACGTGGTACAGGAGGCATCCCCCATTGCAGCCAGTGTGCCCCATTGCAGCCAATTGCAGCCAGTGTGCCCCATTGCAGCCAATTGCAGCCAGTGTGCCCCATTGCAGCCAGTGTGCCCCATTGCAGCCAGTGTGCCCCATTGCAGCCAGTGTGCCCCATTGCAGCCAGTGTGCCCCATTGCAGCCAGTGTGCCCCATTGCAGCCAGTGTGCCCCATTGCAGCCAATTGCAGCCAGTGTGCCCCATTGCAGCCAATTGCAGGCAGTGTGCCCCATTGCAGCCAATTGCAGCCAGTGTGCCCCATTGCAGCCAATTGCAGGCAGTGTGCCCCATTGCAGCCAATTGCAGCCAGTGTGCCCCATTGCAGCCAGTGTGCCCCATTGCAGCCAATTGCAGCCAGTGTGCCCCATTGCAGCCAATTGCAGGCAGTGTGCCCCATTGCAGCCAGTGTGCCCCATTGCAGCCAGTGTGCCCCATTGCAGCAAGTGTGCCATTTTGCAGCCAGCCTGTGCACTGTGTGCAGGGAAGAGAGCCACCTCCGCCGCCTGTTTGATAACAGCGCCGGGAACATCACAGCTTTCATTTCAATTGCTGTGTGTTCCCAGCCGTGCGCCGTCACACGCAGCCCCTCCTCCTTATCCGGGCACTTTGATAGACAGATCATCCGTCCAATCCTGCGGATGATCTGTCTATCAAAGTGCCCGGACAAGGGGGAGGGGCTGCGTGTGACGGCGCACGGCCGGGAACACACAGCAATTGAAATGAAAGCTGTGATGTTCCCGGTGTCTTGTAAAATAGTGTCCTCCATCAGATGGTGTCCCCTGCGTACTGCGCATGCGCAGTACACAGGAACACAGATTCCGAAAATTGCCGAGGATGAACGGCGCCTGCGCCGTGAGTCCAGGTTCTATCCCCACCATCCAAGTGGATATAGAGTTAGAATAAAAAAGAGCCGAGCGGAGCGAGGCGGAGCCCGAAGCGTGGCGAGCTAAGCTCGCCCGCGAGGGGCCCTCTAAAATTCTTAACCCTATGTCCGCTTCGATAGTGGGGCTACCTCCTCCACTCACGGCGCAGGCGCCGTTCAGCTTCGGAGTTTTTCCGAAGCTTCGTCTGCTCCGTACTGTGCATGCGCAGTACGGAGCGGACAGCATTTGATAGGCGGACTCTATTAGGCAGAACACCGGCGCTGTTATCAAAAAGGCGGCGGAGGTGGCTCTCCTGCGCTATGATGGGCGTCGCCAGGGGGCGGGGGGCGGAGCCCCGCCCCCCACCCAGGCCACGCCCCATTTTCGGCTCCATTATCGGCCGTTTTTCTCTTTCGGCAAATTGCCGAAAAGGGCATTTTCGGCCGATATGTTTCGGCGGCCGAAATTTCGGTGCATCACTAATAATATATTAATTATATATATATATATATATATATATATATATATATATATATATATATATATATATATATATATATTATATTAATATATATATTATATTAATATATTTTAATATATTAATTATATAATTATATATATAATATAATATAATTTATTTATTTTTTACTGGTTCAGGGCATTGTATGTGTCACACAGACCTATAAAACATCATTAATCGAAAGCGTCCTTCTGCTCCCCTGCCTGGCACCAGGGATGGCTTGCAATAGAGATCAGTGAAGGCAAGGTGGCCTCCAATCATCTCTCTGGCCTTGGAGGACCAACGCAATGTCATGTCTTTTTTTTTTTTTTTTTTTTGCTTTTAAAGGTAGAGGAAAGATTTGGGGGTCTTATAGACCCCACTTCTCCCCATAAACAGGACCTGTCATGCTGTATTGCTATCGCAAGGGATGTTTATATTTCTTGCAATTGCAATAAAAGTGATTAAAAAAAAAAGTGTAAAGGGACAATGTAAAATTTAAAAAAATGGCATGAAATAATATATATATTTTTTTTAAGCACCCCCCCCCCCCACCCCGCCGTGCTTGCGCACGGTGGTGAACGCATACATAGGTCACACCCACATATGTAAACCGTGTTGTTTTAAATGAACCATGGAGTTATCGCCTCTAAGCATTAGAGTGAGAGCAATAATTCTAGCACTTAGGACTCTAAACTGGTTAACATGTAGAAATTTTGAAAAGCATCGTCTATGGAGATTTTTATGTACCGTAGTTTGGCACCTTTCCACGAGCGTGCGCAATTTTAAAGAGTGGCATGTTGGGCTTAACATCATCTTTTTCATGTTTTACCCCCCCAAAAACAATTGTGATTTGTTTTTGTTTTTTGCTCATCAAAATGTATTTTTTTTTTTTACAAAAAAGAAACTACGTTTCAAAAATCACTGCGCAAAAAAAAGTGTGAGATAAAAAAATCGCAACAACCGCTATTTTATTCTCTAAGGCTGCTTTCACACTGAGGCGATTTACAGTCGCTATAGCGCTAAAAAATAGCGCCTGTAAAGACCCCCTCCTCTCACTCCAATGTGAAAGGCAGAGTGCTTTCACACCGGGGGGGGGGAGGTGCACTTGCAGGACGCTTAAAAAAAAAAAAAGCAGCATCTTTGCGGCGCTGTAGGAGGGGTATATACATGGCTCCTAAAGTGCCCCTGCCCATTGAAATCAATGGGCAGTGCCGCCGACCCGCCAGCAAAACGCAGATGCAACGGTGCTTTGTGGGTGGTTTTAACCCTTACAAGTGGGGGGGGGGTTAAAAGCACCCGCTAGCGGCCGAATAGTGCCAATTATAAAATAGCCGCGCTTTACGGCCGACGCCCCCAACGCCTCAGTGTGAAAACACTCTAAGGCCTCTGCTTTAAAATGTTTTTAATAATTATAATAGATTTTATATATATATATATATATATATATATATATATATAGACACACGTGTGTATATGTATGTGTATATATATATATATATATATATATATATATAAATAAATAAATATTAATGTTTGGGGGTTCTGATACACTTTTTTTTATTTTTTTGCTAAAAAATTTATCGGATTGGACCGGTAGGCGAGGGGTTAAATTGAAAGCTGGGAGTTGCTATGTGAATAGAAAGCTATAGCAGCAGCTGCTGTCCAAAAATAAACAAAACACAAAAACCCCTAAAATGTAACTCAGTGTTTATCAACACCGTTCAAACGGGAAATCAAGATACAAAGTAACATTGTCCCTTTTATTTCTACTCCGTTTTTATTTATCTGCAGATCAAGGATGAACTTCCATCCTCATATAATGTCAGGTAAAGTATAACTAAAGGAAAAAAACTTTTTATTTTTTTGTTTTTTGTTTTTTTACATTTTGGCTAGAGGTGCACCGAATGGGGAAATTTTGGTGCCGAAATCTACAATTCAGGGTGCACTTGGCCAAAACCGATAATGACAGTTTAAAAAAAATAAAATAAAATTATATATAAATGTATATTTGACTTTTTGAAATGAATGTAATTGAATACAAATTTATTATCGGCCATTATCGGCACTTTTTAGCGCACGAAAAAAGCTCAAGAAAAATGCATCCCTTTTAAATTCTATGTTTGACTTCACACTGGCGCTTCCGTTATAAAAATTCTTACTTGCTGTATTTTTTGGTCAGTTAAAAAAAAAAACTGCACCTCCCTGTTGAAATGCATTGAAAATGCAGCAAGAACGCATCCATAACGCAACGCACCCGTGTTACGTTTTTGATGCGGTTTTAGAGTGACATAACCTATGAAAAACGCACCATAAGTACAGCGGCAAAATTGCGGGGTTTTTTTTTTTCAGCGCCATTATCGGCACATTTTTCTCAATCGGCAAAATGCAGAGAAAAACAAAAAATATAATTTTCGGGCGATATGCTTCATGTGCTCGTTGGGGAGATTCACCCTCTCTCTATTTGTTCTGTTTATCATTTATCACCGAAAGTGAAAGAAAATCCCACATTTTGGGTCTTCTCCAGAACAGTGATAGAGGGGAAATCTTCCCATAGCATAGAGTAGAACAAAGGGATTCCCTCACTTTGGAGGGATTTCCTCTCACTTCCTGTTTTTGGTTATTGGACCGGAAGCGAGGGGAAATCTCCACAATAGGACACAGATGGTGAAATGAAAAAAGTTTTGCCTTTAGTTCTACTTTAAAGCAACCTGACAATTGGGATAAGGTTTTTCTTTACTTTTCTTTTTTTTTATATAAAAACTCTAATCCCCTATTCATCTATGATTTTACTGCTTTTTTTATTTTATTTCTATTTTAGTAATCATTATTGGTTAAAAGAGACGTATGGGGACTTGTTTTTTCTTTTTTTTAATAATCATTCTTGCCTAGCTGGATGCTGCATGTTTCCCCTGCCGTCTCTAACACTGAGAACGGAGCGATCTAACGCCACTGATCGCTCGGGGGTTCCTAGAGCTCCCTGAGCAGAGAGCTGCCGACTGGCGGTCACCATCTGTTCTCACCCCTCCTTCGTTCATTGGAGCGCTGTGCTGTAAAAGGCGTGGGAGAGGCTGAGCCCGAGCATGTAGGCGGGTCCCAACCAACCATATGGTTGCGATCTTCCCAATGCTTGGACCGCCCCTGTGACCTAGAGCTGCACGATTCTGGCCAAAATGAGAGTCGCCATTTTTTTTTTTCCTGCTTAGAATAAAAAGTTCACGATTCTCGCGGTATAAAATCTTTTCACAAATTTACAAAAAAAAATTGGGCAATCTTTACTGGTTATTTATTTTTTTAATTTGTTACAGTGTAATTTTTTCCCCCAAAAAAATTGCATTTGAAGGACCGCAGCGCAAATAGCGTGCCAGAAAATATTGCAACATTCACCATTTTATTCTCTGGGGTCTTTGCTAAAAAATATATATATAAAAATGTTTGGGGATTGTAAGTAATTTTCTAGCAAAAAAAAAGGATTTTTAACTTGAAACCAACAAATGTAAAAAAAAAGGTTTAGTGTTTAAAGCGGGAGGCCGCCGTTTTTTATTTTTTTGTTTTTTATTTTAAAAGCCAGCAGCTACAAATACTGCAGCTGCTGACTTTTAAAATAAGGATACTTACCCGCCCAGCGCACCCGCGATGTCGGCGCCCGAAGCCGATCTCTCGGTGGTCTCTCGGATGCTGCCGCCGCCATCTTGGGTATGGGAATCAGGAAGTGGAGCCTTTCAGCTTCATTTCCCGGTCCCCTACTGCGCATGCGCGAGTCGCGCTGCGCAATAAGGATGGTCCCCGCTGTCTCTGGGATACGTGTGTTTCCCAGCAGGCAGCGGGGGGACTTTCGGAAAGGGGCGTAGATTCTGCGGAAAGGGGCGTACCTTATGCAGAATCTACGCCGGAAGTGGGTGCAGATACCTGTACTGTACAGGTACCTGCACCCCCCTCCCCCCTGAAAGGTGCCAATTGTGGCGCCGGAGGGGGGGGGGGGGGTTCCAATGAGCGGAAGGTCCGCTTTAGGGTGGACTTCCGCTTTAAGTGGTTAAACTTCCCTCCTTGACACACCAAAGGTCTATTCCTTTGATCTAAAGGACAAATCGTTAGAATGTTTATACTCAAGTTCCACTACTAAAGAATGTTGTGATTCTTGGCAGACTGCCCGTTTTTTTTTTTTTTTTTACTTTCTTTTGACGGCCTTCAACTTTAGCAGAGCAGAGAGAACTCTCTGCATAGAAAGAATCGGGAAATACTTTTTTAAGATCGCAACGGGGAAAACATTGCGATAACGATTAATCGTGCAGCTCTACTGTGACATCAGCCGACAGCGGGCTTCAGCCCCGCCTGCTGAAAACGGGTCACGGGAGTGCAGAATGAACTGCGCTCTTCTGACCCGCAGGAGAAGTACAGACAAACCAGCTCTCCCTATACTTCTCCTTTTTCTTTTTTTTTTTTTTCATAAAAGGTGCAGAATAAAAAAAAAAAAATAGCCTTTATATCTGTAAATAACTTTTCATTGTTTTGTAGCAGAATCAGAACTTCAGTGTCGTCTTCTAGAGTAAAATGTGTGCTATTTACAGGCACTCTATATTTGATATCATTGGTCACAATAGACACATTTATGAAAAGATGCCTTGTTTGTCCTTAAAGTGGTTGTAAACCACTGGACGTTTTTTTTTTTTTTTTTTTTTTTTTTTTTTTTTCCCTCTTGCCCTCCAAGGTAATGTCATAATGTGCTGGTATGCATCACATACTAGCACATTATGTTAAACTTACCTTAAAATGAATCTCTTCCAGCTCTCATCTTCCCCCGTCTTGCTTCCGTTTTCGCTGACTTCGGCTGAGAGGACGTCCCTCCCACGCCTGGATGGCCGTCCCTTCAGCGCGCACGCGTCAGTGATGTCACTGCCTGCCTGTACATGACATGTCTCCTAAGCGGCGCACATTGAGACCCCTTTCACACTGGGGCGTTTTTCATGCGCTTTAGCGTTAAAAAAGCGCCTGAAAGAAGCCGCAACTGCAATCTCAATGTAAAACCCCCGAGTGCTTTCACACTGAGGCGCTGCGCTGGAAGAGCGTCAAAAAAAGTCCTGCAAGCAGCTTCTTTGCAGCGCTTTTGAAGCGGTGAATACAACGCTCCTAAAACGCCCCTTCCCATTGAAATCAATGGGAAGCGCTTGTAAAATGCCCGAAAAATGCCTGAAAAACGCTATTGGCAGCAGCGTTTTGTGGGCGCTTTTAACCCTTTATTTGTCCACTAGCAGGGGTTAAAAGCACCCCATTAATGCTCGAAAAACGCTGGTAAAGCGCTGCTAGTTTAAGCAGCGCTTTACGAGCGTTTTTCGGGCGCTGACATTTCACATTGGGACTGCAGATGAGGCTTCTTTCAAGCGCTTTACAGGCGCTTTTTTTTAACGCTAAAGCGCTTGAAAAACGCCCCAGTGGGAAAGGGGTCTAAGAGACATTTACACCTTCACCTATAAATCCTTATTATAGGATCACCTATAGGTAAAAGTTGATGATGGAAGTTTTACTTTCACTTCAACTTGTTCCCACCCGGCCTGTTAGCGAATGATGGCGGGGCTGGCCTCTCGTCGATATGGGTGGACACAGCCGATGAACGATCGCTGACGGTACCATGTGACCACTGTAACCAATCACAGCAGGTCACATGACAGTTGCAAAACAACGGAGGGCTTCCTTTCATCCCAAACTTTGTATACAATTGTGTTGCTAGCTGTGATTGGTCGCAGTGATCGTATAGTATACACTGGGCCAATCATGGTCCATCTGTGCCGTGTGATCAGCTGTGGCCAATCACAGCTAAGCTCAACAGAACAGACTGACAATCAATCTCATTCAGTAAAATACTTGCTTATAGCAATCAAATGAACTGCTACAAGCTAGCATAATGTGTTCCTGATCACTTCCCCAGAGTAGTAGTGTTACTATGGTAACATTATATTGCTCTGGTCACAGTGTGTTTAAAAAGAAACATTACAGAAAATGTTTTATTTGTTTTGTACTGTCTCCCTTTTACATTAGGATTCTGGGCTTTACTTAAATATTCCTAAGAATGCCCCTCACCCCTGCTTCCTGCTATACCGAATAATCTGTGTAAGAAAGATGTATCTACTTCCCTATTTTGAGGCTGCTCTGGTCATGTGATCTCCCTTGTGTCAGCCAGTGCAGTGGCGTTGCTATGGGGGGGGGGGTGTATACCCAGTTGACACCCACCAGAGGGGTGACACCAGCAGAGCCACTGGCTCATGGTGAAAGCTCTGACATACACCTGTCCGTGGCAGCAATGTGCTCAGCCACAATCTGCCTCTCACCAGGTAACACCAAACCCTAGTGACGCCTCTAGTGCTGGCTGCAGGGGAGAGAAGAGAGAGGTTATGTCTGGAGCAGTGATGTCATCCATAGGCTTCTATGGCCTATGTGTTGGTGCTGCCTCCTCTCCTCTTTTCAGTGCACTCTGGCTGACATGGGCGAGTCGGATCACGAGACCGTGGCAGACATAACGGAGCCGGATCATGTGACCTTGGTTGACACGGGGGAGCTGGATCACGTGACCTTGACTGGCAGGGGAGAGCTGGATCACGTGACCTTGACTGGCAGGGGAGAGCTGGATCACGTGACCTTGACTGGCAGGGGAGAGCTGGATCACGTGACCTTGACCGACACAGGGGAGTTGCATTCCCTTCTAAGCACATCTAGCCTCAAATTTCCCCTCTGTACATACCCCCCCCCCCCCCCACTAACCACCCTCTCCCAGCACTAATCCTTGCCCCCCCCAGCACAAATCCCACCTCCTACTACAAATCCCCCCGCCTTCCCGTTATAACCGTCTCCTTCCCGTTATAACCGTCTCCTTCCCGTTATAACCGTCTCCTTCAGTATATGAGAACCTCTCTGCAGTCGCATCTTACAATGTATGTCTGTATCAGATCCTCAGTAGAGACCCCCCGCCCCCTCAGTAGAGACCCCCCCGCCCCCTCAGTAGAGACCCCCCCGCCCCCTCAGTAGAGACCCCCCCGCCCCCTCAGTAGAGACCCCCCCGCCCCCTCAGTAGAGACCCCCCGCCCCCTCAGTAGAGACCCCCCACCGCTCCACATGCTTATCTGTTTATTTATGAAACATTTTCCTATTTTTATACAATTGCTGAAATTGTGACCAGAAATCTGCTTTTTTTTTTTCTGTTTAAAGCCGAACTAAACTGTATCTGAGCACCACAAACTGAGAATGCTATTTATTTCATTTATAATATTCAAAGCAAACTCATCCATCCATCCCTCCATGTCTCCATCCATCCCTCCATGTCTCCATCCATCCCTCCATGTCTCCATCCATCCGTCCCTTCGTGTCTCCATCCATCCATCCCTCCATGTCTCCATCCATCCCTCCATGTCTCCATCCGTCCCTCCGTGTCTCCATCCATCCGTCCCTCCGTGTCTCCATCCATCCGTCCCTCCGTGTCTCCATCCATCCATCCCTCCGTGTCTCCATCCATCCGTCCCTCCGTGTCTCCATCCATCCATCCCTCCGTGTCTCCATCCATCTGTCCCTCCGTGTCTCCATCCATCCATCCCTCCATGTCTCCATCCATCCATCCCTCCGTGTCTCCATCCATCCATCCCTCCATGTCTCCATCCATCCGTCCCTCCGTGTCTCCATCCATCCGTCCCTCCGTGTCTCCATCCATCCATCCCTCCGTGTCTCCATCCATCTGTCCCTCCGTGTCTCCATCCATCCATCCCTCCATGTCTCCATCCATCCATCCCTCCGTGTCTCCATCCGTCCCTCCGTGTCTCCATCCGTCCCTCCGTGTCTCCATCCGTCCCTCCGTGTCTCCATCCGTCCCTCCGTGTCTCCATCCATCCATCCCTCCGTGTCTCCATCCATCCCTCCGTGTCTCCATCCGTCCCTCCGTGTCTCCATCCGACCCTCCGTGTCTCCATCCGTCCCTCCGTGTCTCCATCCATCCGTCCCTCCGTGTCTCCATCCATCCATCCCTCCGTGTCTCCATCCATCCGTCCCTCCATGTCTCCATCCATCCCTCCCTCCGTGTCTCCATCCATCCATCCCTCCGTGTCTCCATCCATCCGTCCCTCCATGTCTCCATCCATCCCTCCGTGTCTCCATCCATCCGTCCCTCCGTGTCTCCATCCATCCGTCCCTCCGTGTCTCCATCCATCCGTCCCTCCGTGTCTCCATCCATCCGTCCCTCCGTGTCTCCATCCATCCGTCCCTCCGTGTCTCCATCCATCCATCCCTCCGTGTCTCCATCCGTCCCTCCGTGTCTCCATCCATCCGTCCCTCCGTGTCTCCATCCATCTGTCCCTCCGTGTCTCCATCCATCCATCCCTCCATGTTTCCATCCATCCATCCCTCCGTGTCTCCATCCGTCCCTCCGTGTCTCCATCCGTCCCTCCGTGTCTCCATCCATCCGTCCCTCCGTGTCTCCATCCATCCGTCCCTCCGTGTCTCCATCCATCCGTCCCTCCGTGTCTCCATCCATC
>NW_027507871.1:3324660-3443598 GCF_037356315.1 Lithobates pipiens | reverse complement strand
TGCATCTTTGGGGCAGTTTGGGAGCGCTGTATACACCGCCCTGCCCATTGAAATGAATGGCCAGCGCTTCGGAAGCACCTGAAAAGTGCTTCACAAGCGCCACAAAACACGGGTGGTTTTAACCCCTCCTCTGGGCGCTAGAGGGGGTTAAAAGCGCCCCACTAGCAGCCAAAGAGCGGAGCTTAAACAGCGCTAAATGCGCTACAGCGGCCCCGGTGTAAAAGTAGCCTAATACTTGCCCGTGCCCGATCCAGGGATGTGCTTGTGAGCCTTGGCTCTCACTCCTCATTGGAGGAGCTATTAGCTCCTGCAGCCAGTGAGGAGAGATGGGGGGGGGGGCAGGCGTAGCCCCAGCTCTGCGTGTGAATAGACATGCAGAGCCGCAGCTCGGAAGCGAGCCTGCCATAGCTGGCTCTGGGGGCAATCGGATGGAGGGGCCCAGGAGCGCCTTTGTGGGACTCGAGAAGAGGAGGATCGGGGGCTGCTCTGTGCAAAACCATTACAGAGCCGGTAAGTAGAACATTACAAAGCCGAACCCTTAGTATCACTTTAAACAGCTTTTGGTAAAGCAGCCCGTAGATTATGCAATTATCTTTCCTTCCACCACAGATGCAAGTGAAGAAAATTGCCCGATTTCCCCCCATCAGTACAGTCAGTGTTGATAAGGGGGAATCCCTCACGCCGTGCTTTTGCTTTCTGCCGGTGTGGAGCCTTCACTTCCAGCAGATCACAATGATCAGATGGAGGTGATCACATGCAAATAAAATCCAACAAGCTGCTTGTACTGAAGTCAATAGAGTGAATTTCAGAGACATCCGGAGCCGCTCGGAGACACTATGTTCCAGAGTGTCTCCAAGCTTTTTATGAGTGTCTCTGGCGCCCCCACCCCACCTCTGGCCACATGCGGTACTGCATAGACAAGCAGTGGCTGTGGAACGAATTATCGGAGTTTCCATTGATTCCTATGGGGAAACTTGCTTTGATATATGAGTGCTTTGGATTACAAGAATTCTTCTGGAATGAATTATGCTCGTAATCCAAGGTATTAATGTGTTGGGTATGTTGCGCCCCCACCCCACCTCTGGCCACATGTGGTACTGCATAGACAAGCAGTGGCTGTGGAACGAATTATCGAAGTTTCCATTGATTCCTATGGGGAAACTTGCTTTGATATATGAGTGCTTTGGATTACAAGAATTCTTCTGGAATGAATTATGCTCGTAATCCAAGGTAATACTGTGTGGGTATGTGTATATGTGTAATTTTATATATATAATCAATTGATCAAATCACAGTGATTATGCTTCATCTGCTGATCGCTCTCTAGGGGGGAGAGTCAGTTGACGTTCCCCTGATGTTCGGTTAGTGCCGGGCATGTCTGTTTTGATATCCACCTTTTTAAGGTCTTTAAGCACATGTGTTCTGCCCATGCAGCAAGGAAGAGAAGTCCCGTGTGAGCTCCAAGACGTGGCACGGATTTGTAGTACAGGGATTGGCTGTCGTGGTGAAGTCCGGGGTGGGGGAAGGCAGTGTTTGGCTCACCTGCACCACTAGAAAAGTCACACTAGGATACACGATACAATCACACCACGCACACACACCCCTGTTGTGTATATATATATATACTGACATAGCCAAGCAATACAAGATTCGTTGTCAGATATGCTTCCACACCCAACCATTGTGTTGTCCTGGCAGGATCCATACGAAGGTGCATAATGTGGTGACCAAGCCCCACAAGTGCCCGTACTGCTCCAAATCCTTCGCCAACCGATCCTACCTGACTCAGCACGTGCGCATCCACTCAGGTGTCAAGCGTACAACTGCCGCTTCTGTCTGAAGGCCTTCCGCCAGCTCTCTCACCTCCAGCAGCACACACGGTAAGAGGGCCGGAGGAGAGAGCTGGGGGAGCCCCGACACCAGCATGTGCCCTTCTCCCCTCCCCCCCCCCCCCCCTTCCCTTTCCCCACCCACCTAACAAAGTACAACGTCTCAGCTCCACATCTCTACGTGTTCATCCTCTGTAGAACTTAGGGGGCTCATCCAGGGCTGGATCAATCCCAGGGAGCTAAGGTGTACCCCCCCCCCCCCCCCCCCCACCACCACTACCACCAAAACAAAAAAAGATACCTCTGACCCAGCAGCCTGGCCTACAGGATGACTGTGATTACCTTAAAGTGCACCTGTCATTAGAGACCAATGGTGGTTGCCATTGCTGACCACCTGAAAATACTAATTGCCTGACTGTCATACTTGATCCTCCTAGTTCAGTATGTTTCGAGTCACTGACCTGAAACAAACCTGCAGATAAGGACTTCTCGATATGGTTCAATGACTAAGATAGTGCTGAGGCTCCTGTATTTCTTTTATGGCAGGTGTACAGTAAGAAGTACCTGTCAGGTCTCTAAATGAGGTCCCTGCAGTAAAAGAGCACTCGCCTCTCTATAACGGCTCATGCCTCCTACTTTCCCTCTGTTTCAGCCTGTCCATAAGTGTCCTACGCACACCACCATGCTTCACAGTTGCTTCATTTGCCCCTATGATACTTCAGGACGCAGCAGTGAGGGTTGGAGGACTGAACTGTGGTGTGCCGGGGACACAGGAATTGGACACCCCAATCTGGTGCAGCTGTGCATGGTAACCAATCAGCTTTTAACTTTTAGATCTCCAGTTTTAGTAAATGAACCCCAAAATTTCAGATGTTGAGCCCACAGCTGAGGCTATTATGTTGTGCCAGATGTTGAGCCCACAGCTGAGGCTATTATGTTGTGCCAGATGTTGAGGCTACAGCTGAGGCTATATTGTGCCAGATGTTGCTGAAACAGAGGGAGGATAAGTGTTTCGTCTTCTATTGCCTGGGACCGGCCCGATTTATTTAGATAGCTGAAGAGTTCCATTTAAAATTAAATTTGGTTCCTAATTTTTAGTAGGTTTGTCCAACCCTGGACTGATCCGGTCCTCACGTCGTCTCCATCTGTCCCAACTTAAAGGGGTTCTAAAGGTTCGCATTTTTCGAAAAATAAAAATAACAAACATGCCTATAATTACCGGTTCTGTACAAAGGTTTTGCAGAGCAGACCTGATCCTTTTCTGGGGTGCCCTGCTGGCACTCCTGGCTCCTCCCCTTCGAGTGCCCCTGCGGAGAGAGAGAGGTTTTCCCTGAGGGCACCCGTGCGGGCACACTCCTGAGTCCCGCTGCTACATCCATTGACACAGACAGCTGGACTCGGTCCTGCCCACCAGCTCTCGTGTCACTGGATTTTATTGACAGCAACAGGAGCCAATGGCTCCTGCTGCTATCAATCTATCCAATGAGGACCCGAGACGGCGGCTGGAGCTGCTGGGCTTGTGCACATCGCTGGAACGATCGGGATCAGGTAAGAAAAAGGGGGGCTCTGGGGGGGAGCTGCAGCACACCTTGATGCATAGAATGCAAACCATGATACTTTACAACCCCCTTTAAGCCGGCCATAGACTGTTCAAATATCGGCTGGTTCAGCAGGGACTGGTCAGGATTCAAACCTTGTACGGACACGTACTCTAGTTGATCGATCAACATGGGTACCACCATCCTGTTGTATTCTACATTCGATCTATTGCTAGCAGCTGGTATAGCTGTTAGCAATAATCACTGTGCTCTCCCATAGGGTAAGCCGTCCCTGCTGGGAGAACACAATGGCTCCACTGGAGGGATTCCCCCCATCAACACTGACCGTGTTGATGGGGGAATTTAGTGAATTTCTTTCCTGGCCGGCTTTACATGGTTCACATAAATATGTGACGTTTTGTCAAGATCCCTAAAAAATGTCTTCCCTTGGCCATGGTATACTTCGGGGCCTTGAAGTAAAGTCTCTGAATGGAAAAATTAGCTTGGTTGCTATGGGCAACGTGACTGAAGCAGTTTTTGTTCTGTATCCGCACATTGAGGATACAGAGAATGTTATACGCTTCACCGCTATAAAGGCCGATCACAGCAGATCCCTCTTCCTTATACCTTTCCCTTCCCTTAAAGCGGGGGTTCCACCCTAAAGTGGAGCTTCCGCTCATTGGAACCCTCCCCCCCTCCGGCGCCACAATTGACACCTTTCAGGGGGGAGGGGGGTGCAGATACCTGTATAGCACAGGTATTTGCACCCACTTCCGGCATAGATATCCGCAGAATCTGCGGATATTTACACCACTTCCTGCAGGTCCCCCGCTGTCTGCTGGGAAACACACGGATCCCAGAGACAGCAGGGACCATCCTTATTGCGCAGCGCGACTCGTGCATGCGCAGTAGGGAACCGGGAAGTGAAGCCGCAAGGCTTCACTTCCTGATTCCCATACCCAAGATGGTATGATTCCCATACCCAAGATGGTATGATTCCCATACCCAAGATGGTATGATTCCCATACCCAAGTATGGCTCCACTTCCTGATTCCCATACCCAAGTATGGCTCCACTTCCTGATTCCCATACCCAAGTATGGCTCCACTTCCTGATTCCCATACCCAAGTATGGCTCCACTTCCTGATTCCCATACCCAAGTATGGCTCCACTTCCTGATTCCCATACCCAAGTATGGCTCCACTTCCTGATTCCCATACCCAAGTATGGCTCCACTTCCTGATTCCCATACCCAAGATGGCGGCAGCAGCACCCGAGAGACGATTGAGAGATCGGCTTCCGGTGCCAACATCGCGGGCGCTCTGGGCGGGTAAGTGTCCTTATTTTAAAAGTCCTTTAAAAAAAAAAAAAAAAGTCAGCAGCTACAAATACTGCAGCTGCTGACTTTAAAAAAAAAAAAAAAAAACGGCGGACTCCCGCTTTAAAGTTTTCCTTTGCATTCTATGCATTAAGACCCCCCCCCCCCTTTTCTTGCCTATGCCCATTCCTGCGATGTGCACGAGCTCAACGGCTCCAGCCACCGTCTCCCTCCTCACTCCCGCCCCGCTACTGTCAATCAGAAGCTGACGCTTTGGGGGGGGGGGGGCGAGTCCTGCTGTCCATGTCAATGGACGCAGCAGCAGCAGGACTCGGGAGCGAGCACACAACGGGTGCCCCCCCCCCCCCCCCCCCAGGGAAAGCGGCTTTACGTCGGGGGGCACCCGATTGAAAAGGAGGGGCCAGGAGTGCCAACGGTGGACCTCAGAAGAGGGGGATCTGGGCTGCTCAGGTGCAAAATCATTACAGAGAAGGTAAATCTAGGCACGTTTGTTGTGTTTTTTTGTTTGTTTTTTCCTAAATCGAATGTTTACAACCACTTTAATGTTTGCTGCACAAATGCGACTTTTAGATGTGCGTTAAAGCTGAGCTCCAGTAAACTTCATTTCATCAAATGATTTACCTGTAATGATGACGAGTTCTGTCCGTGTATTTTTTTATTTTTATTTTTTGCACCAAAATACAATATTTCAGGACAAAGTTTTTGGGGGGGTGTCCCCCTTCTTCAAGCAGTGCTAATACACAAAATTCAGCAGAATCAATAAATAGACAATCTCTAAGAATTAAAGAACACAAACATAAACAGCAAAGGTAGTTCTAGTGATAGTAAAGTCTAGTTTTTTTTTCCTCCCCCCTATAAAAATAACAAACATGTTCTACTTCCCGGCTCTGTAATGCACAGAGCAGCCCCGATCCTCCTCTTCTTGGGTCCCTCTTTTGTGCTCCTGGCCCCTCCCTCCTGTTCGGTGCCCCCATAACAAGCAGCTTGCTATGGGGGCACCCAAGCCGAGTCGCAGCTCTCCGTGTGTCCATTCACAGCCCTGCCCCCTCTCTCCCCTGATTGGCCAGCTGACCTTGACAGCAGAAGGAGCCAGTGGCACGGCTGCTGTGTCTCAGTCAATCAGGAAGGAGAATCTGTGACGGCTGATACACTGGTGGATGTCACTGGACAGAGAGGGGACCTCGGGTAAGTATGGGGGGGGGGGGGGGCTGCTGCTGCTGCACACAGAAGGCTTTGCATAGAATGCACCTTCTGCCTTTATAATCCCTTTAAGCTTGTGCATTAGTACTGATGGGATCTTAAAGAAGGGGGCGGCACCCGAAGAATTGTATGTTAGTGCGAATAAAAAGAAAAAGAGTATCACGGACAGAACTCGACTGCCTCAACGAATGCGGCTCCAGTCGCCTGTAATGACGAGTATCTGACGTCTGGTGACTATAGATGTTGCCCCGAACGGTGATCTCCTGGTGCTGCGGGGATCAGAAGAAGAAGCAGCTGCAGCAGTAAAGGATCGTCATGGCCCCTCCCCCTTCATCTCTCTACTCATCCATTCACAAAACACCTTTCTTTCCCAGAATACGGGGCACTCTGTGCCAAGTGCAAAAACAATAAGTGTCTCCGGTGAGTGCAGAGCCCAGACTCCGCACCTTGCGGGACTCACATTGAGCTCTGCACTCACTTTCCTTATTCCGGGTCACAATCTGGTGCGATGTCCTTTCCTCTCTTTCGGTCAGGCGACCGCGTGGGCCGCGCTTATTCTAATCAGACGACGTTATCGACGTCATACCCTTTTATACTGCACCTCGCCACACAAATTGGCAACATTCGGTCACAGAAGGGGGCGGCACCAACAATTTGCCCTCTTAGAGGCTCAGTAAGCTCTGACAGGACTCCGTATTACTGGCAGCGCACACAGCGAGTGGAAGTGACGCTTCCCACACGGGGCGTCTCCTCACTCCGGCCTATGGCGTCACTTTCACAACCGCAAATCATGTCGTTTTTCTATTTTGTGAATGGACAACAGAAGAGGGAGGGGGTGGATAAATAACAGGATCTCCCCATGTCCATTCACAGAAGCCTTCACTGCTGCCAGCCGCTGCCTTTCATCCCTGCTGTACAGGAAGATCACCGCAGTGTAATACCCCAGGATTTGTACAGTATACAGCAGCCAGGCTGACAGGATACTCATCATTGGAGGCGTATTGATTGGCTGGTGCTGTATCCAAAAAATACAATGCTGGCATTCAGCTTTAAGCCAGGGTGGGGCAAAGGGCAGGATGGAGATAAAAATTTAACCTAGCGGGCCCCCGCTACTAACCAGATCGGGCCCCCACTACTAACCAGAGCGGGCCCCCACTACTAACCAGATCGGGCCCCCACTACTAACCAGAGCGGGCCCCCACTACTAACCAGAGCGGGCCCCCACTACTAACCAGATCGGGCCCCCACTACTAACCAGAGCGGGCTCCCACTACTAACCGGAGCGGGCCCCTGCCACTACTAACCGGAGCGGGCCCCCGCCACTACTAACCGGAGCGGGCCCCCGCCACTACTAACCGGAGCGGGCCCCCGCCACTACTAACCGGAGCGGGCCCCCGCCACTACTAACCGGAGCGGGCCCCCGCCACTACTAACCAGAGCGGGCCCCCGCCTCTACTATCCGGAGTGGGCCCCCGCCTCTACTAACAAGAGCAGCCCCCCCTACTACTAACAAGAGCAGCCCCCCCTACTACTAACAAGAGCAGCCCCCCCCTACTACTAACAAGAGCAGGCCCCCCTACTACTAACAAGAGCAGGCCCCCCTACTACTAACAAGAGCAGGCCCCCCCTACTACTAACAAGAGCAGGCCCCCCTACTACTAACAAGAGCAGGCCCCCCTACTACTAACAAGAGCAGGCCCCCCTACTACTAACAAGAGCAGGCCCCCCTACTACTAACAAGAGCAGGCCCCCCTACTACTAACAAGAGCAGGCCCCCCCCTACTACTAACAAGAGCAGGCCCCCCCCAACTCTACTAACAAGAGCAGGCCCCCCCCCACCTCTACTAACAAGAGCAGGCCCCCCCCCACCTCTACTAACAAGAGCAGCCCCCCCCACCTCTACTAACAAGAGCAGGCCCCCCCCACCTCTACTAACAAGAGCAGGCCCCCCCCACCTCTACTAACAAGAGCAGGCCCCCCCCACCTCTACTAACAAGAGCAGGCCCCCCCTACTACTAACAAGAGCAGGCCCCCCCTACTACTAACAAGAGCAGGCCCCCCCCTACTACTAACAAGAGCAGGCCCCCCCTACTACTAACAAGAGCAGGCCCCCCCTACTACTAACAAGAGCAGCGCCCCCCCCCCCACTACTAACAAGAGCAGGCCCCCCCCCCTACTACTAACAAGAGCAGGCCCCCCCTACTACTAACCAGAGCAGCGCCCCCCCCCCACTACTAACCAGAGCAGGCCCCCCCTACTACTAACCAGAGCAGGCCCCCCTACTACTAACCAGAGCAGCGCCCCCCCCCCCACTACTAACCAGAGCAGCCCCCCCCTACTACTAACAAGAGCAGCCCCCCCCCCTACTACTAACAAGAGCAGGCCCCCCCTACTACTAACCAGAGCAGCGCCCCCCCCCCACTACTAACCAGAGCAGGCCCCCCCTACTACTAACCAGAGCAGGCCCCCCTACTACTAACCAGAGCAGCACCCCCCCCCCACTACTAACCAGAGCAGCCCCCCCCTACTACTAACAAGAGCAGCCCCCCCCCCCCTACTACTAACAAGAGCAGCCCCCCCCCCCCCTACTACTAACAAGAGCAGGCCCCCCTACTACTAACAAGAACAGGCCCCCCCCCCCCCCTACTACTTACCAGAACAGGCTGCCACTACTAACATTTGGTTTTGTCTTCCTGTTGATGGTATTGGAGAGGTTTAGTCTTTGGCTTCTTGGAAGAGGACCTGTCACTTCTGAACTCCATTATTTACTCGGCTGTTTGGAGAAAACTGATATTTTTCAGAGTTCTCCTCGTGGCCCCTTTCACACCAGCGGACCGATCGGGGGACCACCCATTGTTCTCTATGGAGCGGGGAATGTCCCCCGACACCCGCCACCATCTGATCCAGTCTGGTAAAAACAGACAGATGGGGATAGGTTTGCCTTCCCTCCGGTGGATCGCATGGAGATGGACAGGCAGCCCCGTCTCCATCTGAACGCCCCATAGAGAAGAGCCGGTCCATGTCTGCTCTTCATAGCTCAGCGGACACAGACCTCTCATTTGTTTATCTGTATCCGCAGAGAGATTCCCCCGCCCTGCAGGCGGATCCACGTCAGAGCCCTGTCTGAAAGGGGCCCTTCTATAGATAGTTGGCTTGGCTCCTGGCCACAAACGGGGGGCCTGCAGTATCGGCTTTAGGACATAAATCCTATATTAGTTCCCCATATCAATGCCACAAACCTTAGAAGGGATATGGGGGGGGGGGGGCTCAGCTATGACTTGTGTACTCCACCTTCTAGTGCAGACAGGCCATGGGCAGTGCAGTTCTCTGCCTGCACATCAGAGCGGAGTGACGTGAATGCAGAATGGCCGTCTTCAATGAGAGACGCAGAACGTGGGCTCCAGGGAGGAGCAATGCTTTCTAGCCAATCCCAGCCCAGAGAACACTGTCATCATTGCCAGCAATTACAGCCGCTGGCAGTCATCTCATACCAAGAATCCAACAGGCTGGTTGCACCCAAGTGGATTGACGAATCGCCTTGTGTGTTTTCAGCCGGCCCATAAAATGGTTCAAATCTCTGCCAGTCCCCGCTGAGCCTGCCAAGATTCAAACCATCTATGGCCGGCTTTAGGGCCTGGATTGTGACCCGGTGCCAGCCTCCTGTAGCCAGAGCTGGTTAGAGCTCTGCTTCTACCTGGCTCTGCTTTCATATTTCCTTTATATGCAAAGAGGAAAATCCTAAAGCAGAACATTTCATCAGGATGCTATTGGTTGGCCAAGAGAACATGGACTTTAGTGGCACCACAAACTCATATCTGTAAACATTTTATTATCCATACAAAAAGATAAAAAAAAAAATTCACATTCAGTTTACATCACATTCAAAAAAAAGATGGCTGGTGCAACTATCAGCCCTGGTAGATTATAGCCCCTGTCCCCCCCACCCAATGAGGGTATAGGAGTCTTGGAAGGAGGAATACCCTAACCAATTAGTAGATGGGGGGTGGGGGGGGGGGTAACCACTTTCTGGGATGGTAAGGTCCTGCTTGACATGTTTTGCACCAAATGCACTTCTTCAGGAGCTTTATAATTAAAGGAGAAGTACGGGGAAAGCTCATTTGGCTTTACTTCTCCTGTGGATCAGTTCGTTCTGCGCTCCTGTGACCCATTCTCAGCAGACAGGGCTGAAGCCCGCTGTCAGTTGTCCTCACAAAACCCGTCCAGGCTGGGGAAGGATCGTGACCATATGGTTGGGATCCACCTACATGCCTGGACTGGCGCTCAGCCTCTCAGCAAGCCACTGAGAACATGAGTCGTTTACTCCCCCCCCCCCAAAGCCCAGCGCTCCAGTGAGGGAGGGGGGGGGCAGAGCAGAGAGCTCCTGACTGACACTCACCTGCTCTCTGAGAACTGAGCGATCAACGGTGTTTATATCTAGTGCAGCACAACGGACCACAAATATGTGATAAAATTATTTGTCCAAGTCCTATAATATTAATTCTTTTCAGAACTAGAACAACATTATATCAAATTATAGTCCATAAACAGATGTGCTCCTCCACCAACAGTGCTCTTCGATCAATTCCTCTGTCTCCAAATATTGCAGCACCAGGTGAAAAAAAAAACACACCTGCCCAGCTCATATATGAATATACGGGCTTGTCATCACAGCTCCTGCGATTCCCTCTAGGATGGTCACCTCTCCTCTCTCCTGGAACTTGCCTCTCTTTTTGCTTGTATCTCATAAGCGAATCACATGTGATAAAAGGCGATTGCATAGTGCTCACCGTCTCAACAGTTTCTTAAAATCTCCCTCAAAAAAAATAAAAAAATAAAATGCACTTCTAAGCAACCAATATAAAAAGGGGCTTACAACATTCCAATCAGCTGGCTCACCACTCCACATCGGCCCGGGGCGGCAGCGTGTTTGATCGCTCGGTTCTCAGTGTTGGAGGGGCCGGGGGGGGGGGGGGTATATGCTGCATCTACCTAGGTAAGTACCATTCAGAAAACAATTCCCATACTTCACTTTAAAAAAAGTTTTCTTTTAATACAATGTATAATAGTGAAAAAAGAGGGCTAGGCAGAAGGTCACTCGGGGTCCCAAAACTGTGCATTTTGGGGCAGGTATGATGTTCTAATAGTGTCTCGGGGCGGTAGGGGTGTGTGGCAGGATCAAGCCACAAATGAATAGTGTCCTTATATCCAAGGAATCTGGACACTCGGTGTATGCAATTGTATCAAGGGGGTAAAGCACGTTTGCGCATAGTCACCACACACACTATAAAACGGGATCAGTAGGGGGGTATCATCAATTCCCAGTTGGGTATAGCTAAAACCTTGCCACCAGTTGGGAAGTCTTGAGGCTTGCAGCCAGGGTAAGCCATCCAGGTTTCTTTCTGCCCCCCCCCCCCCTTTTTTTTTCCCAATTATACCTGGTTACATAGGTTGAAAAAAAAAAAAAAGCCCATCTGGTTCATCCAATAAAAAGCGGATAGATTGTATTAAACTCTATTTTAAACTATAAAGCTCCCGAAGAAGCGCTTTTGTGGCGAAACATGTCGAGCAGAACTGCAAGCTGGACCTTATCATCCCTGAAAGTGATTACCCCCATGTAGTAATTGGTTAGGGTATTGTTCCTTCCAAGGCCCCTATACTCTCACGGGGGAGGGGGGGGGGGGTATTTTCTACCAGGGCTGATAGTTGCACCAGCAATCTTTTTTTTTTTTTTTTTGTATGTGATGTAAACTGAATGTGAGTTTTTTAATCTTTTTGTATGGATAATAAAATGTTTACATTTGAACAGATATGAGTTTGTGTTGCCATTAAAGTCCATTTCCTCTTTGCCAACCAATAGGAGGAGGGCACGGTTTATCAGTTTGTGTCCACAGGACCACCCTGTGATGACACGTGAATCGATTCATTCAATCGGGATGAATGAGCAATTTTCAGAAGTGACAGGTTCCCTGCTAGCTCCTAGACTGGACTGACTTGTTCCTGAACTCCACTTGTCCACCTCTGGGTGATGCCAGTACCTTCCCGTGTCCCTGAGGGCCCCGAGTATGTGGAGCAGAACCCCCCCAGTGCAGTATCTTGTCTGTTTAGTCTCATCCACTCTCCAAGCCCCCCACCCACCCCACCCAACCACCCCCTTTATCTTGCTTTGATTGGCCCAGACCCAACCATTGTGTTGTTCTGGCAGGATCCACATGAAGGTGCATAGTGTGGTGTCCAAGCCCCACAAGTGCCCGCACTGCTCCAAAACCTTCGCCAACAGCTCCTACCTGGCCCAGCACTTGCGCATCCACTCGGGGGCCAAGCCGTACAACTGCCGCTACTGTCAGAAGGCCTTCCGCCAGCTCTCTCACCTCCAGCAACACACACGGTAAGGGGGGGCCGGAGGAGAGAGCTGGGGGAGCCCCGACACCAGCATGTGCCCTTCCCTCTCCCCTCCCCCCCCCCTCCCTCCCCCCTACCAACCGCATGCACACTTGTCTGAATGGAAACGGGGTCAGGGGAGGGATGACACCCTTGTCTGCTCATTTCACCCCCTCCCCCCTCCCTTCCCCTCCCCTCCCCCATTAACATCCCCTCCCCGCCCTGTGCTGCTTACCCATGCCTGACTTTTTCATATGATTGTGTGCCTGTCATTAAAGTCATCTGTTCTGTCTCCACACACAGGATTCATACCGGGGACAGACCTTACAAATGTGTCCATCCTGGATGTGAGAAGGCGTTCACCCAGCTGTCCAATCTGCAGGTAATGACGACTCTTCCTGTCCCGTGTCACCAGGACCGCCGCGGTGTCACAGCATCATATCTCTTACATGTGACACCTGTATTTAAGGTGTTAGGGTGTAACATGTTGCTGTGCCACGAGCACCCACACGAGAGCGTGCGTGGACTCTCCCCCCGCAGCCACTTCTATATTTAAAATACAGGGCTCCGCCTGCACAGTGGCGTCATTCATTCACAGCAATCTGTGCATGAATAAACTACAAGTCCCATCTGCCACTGCAACAAACGGACTTGTCAGTTCTCAATGGACTACGAGAGTACTGATCAGCGCTCTCATAGTTCACTGACACTTCCTGCAACCCTGCAACTAACAGTGCAGAGATAAAGGTAAAGCATTCTAGGAAGTGTCTGCAGGAGCTTGACATTGCACCCACAATCCACTGATCGCAATACTTTGCCGTCTCCTGGAGACACAACAGGAAGTGAGAGGGATTAACGCTTAAAGTGTTTGTAAAGGCTCAAGGTTCTGTGTTCAGCAGCTCCCCCCCTAATACTTACCCGAGCCCCGTCTCGATCCAGAGATGTGCATTAGAGCAGCGACTCTCTGGGATCTCTCCCTCCTCAGTGGCTGAGACCGCTGCGGGAGCAGTTTTCTCCCTCTACTGTCAATCTCAGCCAATGAGGAGAGAGCAGAACTGGGGCCAGGCCACGTGCTTTTTTTCTGAATGGACAGAAGGCAGCGGCTCACGAGTAAGCACGCAGGGGCCCCCATAGCAAGCTGCTTGCTGTGGGGGCAGGAGGGAGGGGCCAGGAGTGCTGGCGGGGGACCCCAGAAGAGGAGGATCGGGGCTGCTCTGTACAAAACTATTACACAGAGAAGGTAAGTCGTTTGGTATGTCAACCATTTAATATCACATTAAGAGAGTGAAATCTCCTCTTAGTTATCACCAGAACAATTGTCCCCATTGGAAAGGTTCCCCTCGCCGTCTCCTCCGGTGACAATAGAATGTAAATAAAGGCGGTGACATCATTTACCAAAAATGAACATGACCGGATTTGGTGAGACATGTCGGGGGAATCTCATGTCTTGGCCACCAGGGAATTTTTTTTTAATGTTTCCTAATGTTTATTACTGTACCTTGTGTGTGTTTTCAGTCCCACAGAAGGCAGCACAACAAAGATAAACCGTTCAAGTGCCACAACTGTCACCGGGCGTACACCGACGCCACTTCGCTGGAGGTTCACCTGTCAACGCACACCGTCAAACATGCAAAAGTCTATACCTGTTCCATCTGCAGCCGAGCATACACTTCGGTAGGTGTCTGAGGATTTGCTTTTCATAAATAACTTTCATTGTATGCTAGATTGCCCTGCCCCCGTGCTCTTCCATTGCCCTGCCCCCGCGCTCTTCCATTGCCCTGCCCCCGTGCTCTTCCATTGCTCTGCCCCCGTGCTCTTCCATTGCCCTGCCCCCGCGCTCTTCCATTGCCCTGCCCCCATACTCTTCCACTGCCCTGCCCCCGTGCTCTTCCATTGCCCTGCCCCCGTGCTCTTCCATTGCCCTGCCCCCGCGCTCTTCCATTGCCCTGCCCCCGTGCTCTTCCATTGCTCTGCCCCCGTGCTCTTCCATTGCCCTGCCCCCGCGCTCTTCCATTGCCCTGCCCCCATACTCTTCCACTGCCCTGCCCCCGTGCTCTTCCACTGCCCTGCCCCCGTGCTCTTCCACTGCCCTGCCCCCGTGCTCTTCCACTGCCCCGTCCCCCGCGCTCTTCCGCTGCCCCGTCCCCCGCGCTCTTCCGCTGCCCTGTCCCCCGCGCTCTTCCGCTGCCCCGTCCCCCGCGCTCTTCCGCTGCCCCGTCCCCCGCGCTCTTCCGCTGCCCCGTCCCCCGCGCTCTTCCGCTGCCCCGTCCCCCGCGCTCTTCCGCTGCCCCGTCCCCCGCGCTCTTCCGCTGCCCCGTCCCCCGCGCTCTTCCGCTGCCCTGTCCCCCGCGCTCTTCCGCTGCCCCGTCCCCCGCGCTCTTCCGCTGCCCCGTCCCCCGCGCTCTTCCGCTGCCCCGTCCCCCGCGCTCTTCCGCTGCCCTGTCCCCCACGCTCTTCCGCTGCCCTGTCCCCCGCGCCCTTCCGCTGCCCCGCGCCCTTCCGCTACCCGTCCCCCGCGCCCTTCCGCTGCCCGTCCCCCGCGCCCTTCCGCTGCCCGTCCCCCGCGCCCTTCCGCTGCCCGTCCCCCGCGCCCTTCCGCTGCCCGTCCCCCGCGCCCTTCCGCTGCCCGTCCCCCCGCGCCCTTCCGCTGCCCGGTCCTGTAGTGTTCCTCTTCCGCTGCCCGGTCCTGTAGTGTTCCTCTTCCGCTGCCCCGTCCTGTAGTGTTCCTCTTCCGCTGCCCCGTCCTGTAGTGTTCCTCTTCCGCTGCCCCGTCCTGTAGTGTTCCTCTTCCGCTGCCCCGTCCTGTAGTGTTCCTCTTCTGCTGCCCCGTCCTGTAGTGTTCCTCTTCCGCTGCCCCGTCCTGTAGTGTTCCTCTTCCGCTGCCCCGTCCTGTAGTGTTCCTCTTCCGCTGCCCCGTCCTGTAGTGTTCCTCTTCCGCTGCCCCGTCCTGTAGTGTTCCTCTTCCGCTGCCCCGTCCTGTAGTGTTCCTCTTCCGCTGCCCCGTCCTGTAGTGTTCCTCTTCTTCCATTGTGCCATGTCCTTCCTTTGTTATTGCTGTGATTCCCTACTTTGCTACTTTATGCGGTCTTTTTGATCTCTCTCTGTTTTTGGCTGATACCAATTGAAAAAATTAAATCTTACAGGCATTAAAGGAATTCTTTAGAAGTCATTAAGTTGTCGTTCAGTTTATCCAGTGAAAGGACATGTAATGTTAGGTTATGCCGAGCGAACAGATCCCAGCATAGGCACTCCATTAGTACCTCGTGGTGGACATCGCTACGGGGGCCAACGTCTAATGCATGTCAGCAGAGCAGGCTGGATGTGGGGTGAGGATTGCAGTCCCTTTATGCTCTATGTGGGAGCACGCATGTATAGGAGGACAGCTCTGCTAGGGCAGAGGGAAGACAGCAGTTCTACTCTTGGCCAGGGAAATGGGAAGGAAAGCAGCAAACGGGAACCTCTGGAGGATGCCCAGCCAAGGTGGGGAAGGGTGGGGGGGGGGCACACTGCAGCCAACAGTATATGCCAGGAGCTGCAGCTGCTCTGGTTGTATGGCATCCCCATCATCTCTCCAGACATGCCCGCTCCGCATGCTAAACTTCGTTGGGCCGCGGTTTGGACGCCCCCGTTCGTTCTGTGATTTCTAAATGTATTTATTTCATGTGTCGCCAGGTGGGCATTTCCTTTTCTGCTGCTAAACTTGTTTCTTTTTTTCCCCCATTTGTGCCTTGCAGGAGACCTATCTGATGAAACACATGAGGAAACACAATGCCCCCGAAACCCAGCAACCTACGCAGGTTCTGACCACACAAGCTCATTTCACCCCCGTGTCCCAGGCCCCTTCATCCGATGGACCCCAGTGCTCCTTCGACATGAACCCCTTCAAGACTGACCACCACAAAGACTTGTGTCTAACCGTCTCCACCAGTACCATCCAAGTGGAACATCTCGCCAGCTCCTAGTTACGCACAAGGGGGGGGGGGGAGGGGAAGGGAGGGGGATGGGGGGGGGTACAGGATATCCAGGCAAGAGGGGAGAGAGGTCCCAGACCAAGACAATGTTGGGGGAAGTATCGATGGGTCTGGGCCACGCCTCTCCCAGAGGGTTGGGGGAAAATAGAAAGACTACAAGTCCCATTATGGGAAGGAACTTTGGCCTTGCCATAACGCAGACGGCAGAGAAAAAATCCACAAACCTAGCGCAGCCTCGGTATAATGGAGGCCTTTCGAGCTGTTTTGGGGAATCGTTTTGAACCCAAATGCAAACCCATGCTGCTTGCTGATAGTATGCATTAACAGTACGCGGAGAGGCTGCAACGCAGTGTTACGACCCGACGCGCTGCAACGCAGTGTTACGACCCGACCCGACGCGCTGCACTCCCTAAAATCACACGCAGAGCCTGCAGTGCCAACGGGGGATGGTGCATTGCCAGTGTTACGGAGCAACTGCAGTTTGTACGCAGCCAGGAAGATCTGCCCGTGTGAGATGGACTAGTGGGGGGGGGGGGGGGGGGGAATGGGGATTAACGATAATTAAGATTTTTGGACTCATTATTTTATATCCTTATATGTAAGGGGGGGAGGGGTGGGTGGGATGGAGTTCTGTATTATATATTATTTTATCCTTATCTGATTCCTGCTCTTCCTCACCTGACAAACCTTCACCTGGAACTACACCGCATAGGAATAAGGAGGAGCGTCGAAGACTGACAATGGCTGTTCTGGAGGGGGGAGGGGGAGGGGGAGGCGAGGAGAAAGGGGGGAGGGGCCCAATGAGATGATACTCTACATTAAAGGTTATATTAGCTAGTTCTGCTAATCTGCCAGGGGATGTTTAAGCCTGTGTCCTGGATATAATATGTATAAATATATACAGAACAAAGTGTGTATATCTATCCACTGTAGCTTATTCTCCGCTCTTGGTTATTTTTATTTTATTTTTTAATTTTTTTGTACGCAATTATACGGTGAAGGGGGGCGCGTCCGGCGCGATCGTCCCCGCGATTCCAGAACTACCGCCCTCTCTTCTTCTCAGACTTAAACCTGAACTCCAGGCAGATGTGATCATCGCACATGAATGCAGCGATTGTATGAATTAACGGATGTTTAATGTATTTTTAAATGTTACAAAGTACCTGGATTATTACAGGTGTTTATATAGCGCTGACCACTTATGCAGTGCTTTTACTTATGTTGTATAGAAGTCCCCCCCCCCCCCCCCCCCAAGGAGCTTACACTCTAAGGCCCCCTACCTCACATCCATACATAAACTAGGGGCAATTGATGTCCTATTCGCCCTCCTGTATAACAACACTGAGACTGGGAGAGGGATGGCCACCCCCTGCTGCGTGTACAGAGGGAGAGAGCAGAGGGTTCATCTCATCAGTGGGCTGCTGCTTATTCTAAATTACCTGGGGGAGTGGTCTAGAAGTGCTGTAAATACTTTAGAGGCCCCCAGACCTGGCTACACAGCCTGGCAGAAGGTGGCAAAATCACTGGCTGAACAAGATTGTGAACCCTTTGGAAAGTAAAACTCTATTTTGGCAGTTTGCTTGGAGTTCAGTTTTAACAATCTTCTGTTTTCTCTCTCGCCTGATTCCTTCAATCTTTACTGTTCTGCTGCCCTTTCTTCTCAGTAGATTTGGTCCACCTTCCTGTCCTTCAAACCCTGAGCCAGCTTCTGCTCACTTCTGGCTGACTAGTCTGCCTGCTGTCCTGTCCAAAATGACCTCGCCTGCTGTCCTGTCCAAAATGACCTCGCTTGCTGTCCTGTCCAAAATGACCTCGCCTGCTGTCCTGTCCAAAATGACCTCGCTTGCTGTCCTGTCCAAAATGACCTCGCCTGCTGTCCTGTCCAAAATGACCTCGCCTGCTGTCCTGTCCAACATGACCTCGCCTGCTGTCCTGTCCAACATGACCTCGCCTGCTGTCCTGTCCAAAATGACCTCGCCTGCTGTCCTGTCCAACATGACCTCGCCTGCTGTCCTGTCCAACATGACCTCGCCTGCTGTCCTGTCCAAAATGACCTCGCCTGCTGTCCTGTCCAACATGACCTCGCCTGCTGTCCTGTCCAAAATGACCTCGTCTGCTGTCCTGTCCAACATGACCTCGCCTGCTGTCCTGTCCAAAATGACCTCGTCTGCTGTCCTGTCCAACATGACCTCGCCTGCTGTCCTGTCCAAAATGACCTCACCTGCTGTCCTGTCCAAAATGACCTCACCTGCTGTCCTGTCCAAAATGACCTCGTCTGCTGTCCTGTCCAACATGACCTCGCCTGCTGTCCTGTCCAAAATGACCTCACCTGCTGTGCTGTCCAAAATGACCTCGCCTGCTGTCCTGTCCAAAATGACCTCACCTGCTGTCCTGTCCAACATGACCTCGCCTGCTGTCCTGTCCAAAATGACCTCGCCTGCTGTCCTGTCCTGTCCAAAATGACCTCGCCTGCTGTCCTGTCCAAAATGACCTCGCCTGCTGTCCTGTCCAAAATGACCTCACCTGCTGTCCTGTCCAAAATGACCTCACCTGCTGTCCTGTCCAAAATGACCTCACCTGCTGTCCTGTCCAAAATGACCTCACCTGCTGTCCTGTCCAAAATGACCTCACCTGCTGTCCTGTCCAAAATGACCTCACCTGCTGTCCTGTCCAAAATGACCTCGCCTGCTGTCCTGTCCAAAATGACCTCGCCTGCTGTCCTGTCCAAAATGACCTCACCTGGTGTCCTGTCCAAAATGACCTCACCTGGTGTCTTGACTTTAGGAGAGATTTTTTTTTTTTACTTTGACATTTAAATTTTTACTTTTAAATGCTAATCATCCCTTCATATTTCTCCCTTCCAACCTGGATTTTCCACCCTAACCTGGCTTTGCCCCTTCTCCTCTTTCCCACCTGGCTTCTCCCCTCCAGTTCCTCTTCTCTTCACTCTAACTAGGCATCTCCCCTCTCTCCCCCCTCTAACCTGCCACCCCCCCCCCCCCCAACTGGCTCCTTTCCTCCCTCCCCCTCTAACCTGGTATCCCCCCCCCCAACCTGGCATCTCCCCTCCCCCTACTAACCTGGCATCTCTCCTACCTTCCCCTCTAACATGCCTCCTCTTTTTCTAGGCCCGTAACCCGGCTCCTTCCCTTCTCTCCTCTCCCCTGTGACTCGGCTCCTTCCCTTCTCTCCTCTCCCCTGTGACCCGGCTCCTTCCCTTCTCTCCTCTCCCCTGTGACTCGGCTCCTTCCCTTCTCTCCTCTCACCAGTGACCCGGCTCCTTCCCTTCTCTCCTCTCCCCTGTGACTCGGCTCCTTCCCTTCTCTCCTCTCCCCTGTGACCCGGCTCCTTCCCTTCTCTCCTCTCCCCTGTGACCCGGCTCCTTCCCTTCTCTCCTCTCCCCTGTGACCCGGCTCCTTCCCTTCTCTCCTCTCCCCTGTGACCCGGCTCCTTCCCTTCTCTCCTCTCCCCTGTGACCCGGCTCCTTCCCTTCTCTCCTCTCCCCTGTGACCCGGCTCCTTCCCTTCTCTCCTCTCCCCTGTGACCCGGCTCCTTCCCTTATCTTATTTTCTTCTCTTCTTCCATTTCCTCTGACCTTTCTCTCCTTTTCTTCTCCCCTGTAGCCCGGCTCCTCCTCACTCTGGCCTGACTTCCTCCTACCTCTATTTCTCAGTGTAACCCGGCTTCTCTCCTTTAACACGTCTTCTCCCCTTTTTATTCCTTTTCCTCCTAACCTGGCTTTTCCCCGACTGCTTTTCCTCCCTGTCCTTGTTTGTCCTCGCCTTTTTCTGCCCTCTGACCTTGCTCTCACTATAACCTGGTTCCTGCTCTGCACCGGAGTAGACTGTCATACATTCTTTGCTGTCAGTGTGTGTCTTGCACCATTTTCACCTTTCCCTTCTCGTCCTTCACCTTGTCAATGTTCTGGACCGTAAGTGTCTTCATTTCAGGCTGAAAGAGAAAATTCACTTTTTAAAACACACAATTCCTCATGTACATGAAGCTGTGCTGTGGCCGTGTTCTGGCTGCATCCAACTATTCTGGTGTGCTTTCATGTTCCCTTTTTTTTTTTTAGTATATTGTATAGAAATAAACCTCCATATACATTGTGTTTTACATTCTGTGTAGCTGACGTGATCTAGTTTTCCATATGAGGTTTTAGTTGGGGCACTTTGGTGTTTTGGAGCTATGCGTGAACTTTAGGTGATGGGAGATGAGCACTGTGGTGGTGGTGAGAGAAGAGCATGATGGGATGTGAGCGCTGATGGTGGTGGTGGGGAAAGAAAAGCATAAAGGGAGGTGAGCACTGTGGTGGTGGTGGGGAAAGAAAAGCATAAAGGGAGGTGAGCACTGTGGTGAGAGAAGAGCATGATGGGATGTGAGCACTGATGGTGGTGGTGAGAAAAGAGCACAATGGGAGGGTGAACACTGTGGTGGTGGTGGGGAAAGAAAAGCATAAAGGGAGGTGAGCACTGTGGTGAGAGAAGAGCATGATGGGATGTGAGCACTGTGGTGGTGGTGGTGGTGAGAGAAAAGCATGATGGGAGGATGAACACCGTGGTGGTGGGGAGAGAAGAGCATAAAGGGAGGTGAGCACTGTGGGGAGAGAAGAGCATGATGGGAGGTGAGTACTGTGGTGAGAGAAGAGCACTATGAGAGGTGAGAGAAGAGCATGATGGGAGGTGAGCACTGTGGTGGGGAGAGAAAATCATGATGGGAGGTGAGCACTGTGGTGGTGGTGAGAGAAGAGCATGATGGAAGGTGAGCACTGTGGCGATGGTGAGAGAGGAGCATGATGGGAGGTGAGCACTGTGGCGATGGTGAGAGAGGAGCATGATGGGAGGTGAGCACTGTGGCGATGGTGAGAGAGGAGCATGATGGGAGGTGAGCACTGTGGCGATGGTGAGAGAGGAGCATGATGAGAGTTGAGCACTGTGAGAGAAGAGCATGATGGGAGGTGAGCACTGTGGTGGGGAGAGAAGAGCATGAAGGAAGGTAAGCACTGTGGCGATGGTGAGAGAAGAGCATGATGGGAGGTGAGCACTGTGGTGATGGTGAGAGAGGAGCATGATGGGAGATGAGCACTGTGGCGATGGTGAGAGAGGAGCATGATGGGAGGTGAGCACTGTGGTGGTGAGAGAGGAGCATGATGGAAGGTGAGCACTGTGGCGATGGTGAGAGAGGAGCACTGTGGTGGTGAGTAGGGTTGCACTGATACCGATACCAAGCTTTTGCACAAGTATTGGTGCTTGTTGAAATGCTCCGATGCTTGATCCGATATCTGTTGTAAGGGACCAGGCATCCTCAGTGTAGCAGGAGGGGCCGGGCAGCCTCATAGGTGATCGGTTTGGCAACAGGGGCAATTACAAGCACCGATCCCCCTGTATAGCCTTTCCGTAAAGCAGCTGACAGCCACTTCTCCTCTCCCTCCTGTCAGCTGCTTTACTGAAAGGCTATACAGGGCGATCAGTGCTTGTAATTGCCCCTGTTGCCACACCGATTACCCCCGACTATCCTTGGGTCTTCCTCTGGCTTCAGGTGTCCTCCTCCTTCCTTTTCTGAATGCAGTGTCAGTAATCACTGACTCTGTTCATAACTGAGCATCGTAAATTGTTTGCTTCAGTTTATGACTGGAGAGGAGCCTCCGTCTCCTCTCCATTCATCTTCAGTGCAGCTGAGGCTGCAGAGAAAGGGATTGGGGAATCTGTGTCCTCTCTGTCCCGTGTCCTCTCTGTCCCCCCTGTGTCCTCTCTGTCCCCCCTGTGTGTCCCCCCTGTGTCCTCTGTCCCCTGATATGTAACCAAACCCCCCCAAAAACAGGACTGATAAATAAGCATTCTTAAAA
This sequence comes from Lithobates pipiens, assembly GCF_037356315.1. Taxonomy (NCBI): domain Eukaryota; kingdom Metazoa; phylum Chordata; class Amphibia; order Anura; family Ranidae; genus Lithobates; species Lithobates pipiens. Next base: position 3,421,498 of record NW_027507871.1, on the reverse strand, counting down.
AAAAATGTAATTTCTGACAGTCCACACCTCATCAGTGCTGCATATTAGTGGCACTGTACATGTCATTTAAAAAAAAGGATCGGAGAGTACTGGGGGGGGGTTTGTAATTGGTAATTGTACTCTGTCTTAAAAAAGTGGTATCAGTGCAACCCTAGTGGTGAGAGGAGAGCATGGACGTGTTGGATGAGGTTGCAGAGCCCAAAAGGTAAAAGGGTCATGTGACCGGCTCAACCCCGACCAACTTGTAAACACCGCCTGCAAAGCGCCCTGAAAGAGTTGTGGAGCTTTCACACTGGAACGGTGCGCTGGCAGGACGCTAAACATAAAAAAGGTCCTATCAGCATCTTTGGAGCGGTGCATCCATTGAAATCAATGGGGCGGCGCAGTTATACCGCCGGCATAGTGCTGCTTTTACTGTAGCAGCGCTTTGCGGTGGTTTTAACTTTTTCGCAGCTGTTTTTTAATTCTTTCTCGGCCGCTAGAGGGAGGGGGTAAAAGTGCCCTGCTAGCAGCTGAATAGCGCTGCAAAATTGACAGTAAAGCGCTACTAAAAATAGCGGCTATTTACCGCCGACGCACCCACCGCCCCAGTGCGAAAGGGGCATTACTGTTCTTTCCTGTTACAACAAATATCTGGTGCTTCTGAGACCGTTGGTAATAGAAATCTTGCTCTAAGATTATCCCTTTGTTAGGAGGATGGCGGCAGAGCGGATCTTTACGTCGCTGTCGGGTGATCCGGCACTTCTGGGTAGGGGGGCTTGGCATTCATTCAGAAAAGGCAAGGTGTTCTATGAATGGCGCCCGTGCTGAACACGCAACCTCTTGTATTCACAATACATCAGACCGGCCGCTCCGCATGGGATCCAGAAGAACATGGAGATCCCTAGTAGAGCCTTCTACAGCGATTTCCGGCTTCCAGGGGGGCATCAGCCAGGTATAGCATATAACATGCTTGCATTACATTGGTCCAAGCTGTAGCCATACCTGGAATTCTTTCAAGTTTGGGAGCTGTCTTCCTTTAAAGTGATAGTGATGGTGGAAAAAAATAAATAAAAATAATTCCCCTACAAGACAGCGTCATAATGTGCTAGTATGCATTGCATACTAGCACATTATGAGAGACTTACTTTAGATCGAAGCCCTCCAGCGCTGTGCTTTCACCACTGAGAGGGTTTCCATTCTCCCCTCCTCAGGTCTTCTTTCTGGGTTTATGTCCTTCCGGCTAATGTGCTATGAGTGGCCGGGGGCGCAATGACGTCACTCCTGCGCGTGTTTATTGCACATGCGCTCATAGAGTGCCGGACATTCAGAGCGCATGTGCCGGTGATGTCATCAGCTGCATGCACTCTGAAGATCTCCTAAACTGTGCAAGTTCAGGCGATAGTCACAGTACCTACAGCTAAGCCTTACTAGAGGCCTGCCTGTAGGTACAAGGGGAAGAACAGGTTTTTTTTTTTTTTTTTTGTTTGTTTGTTTTTTTTTTTTTGTTTTTTTTTTTTTTGTGGTTTTTTTTCTTTTTTTTTTTTTTCTGTGTTTTTTTTTTTTTCTGTGTTTTGTTTTTGTTTTGTTTTTTTACCACGTTAAAGCATCCATTAACAGTTTAAAAAAAAGTCTTGTAACCAAACTGTCAAACCATCCAATGGCCGGTGTCATGATGGATCACATGTGCAGCATGTTGGCAGTTGTAGGTTAAACAGAGGCCAGTGTCCTCTACACCGAGGAGGGGGGGGGGGCAGGGATTGCATTCAGTATTATGGTTGCCCTCAATGGGCTGGTTGTATCTGTAAGACGACGTTCAGAGCACACCAATCTCCTTACATCAGATGTCAAACCCCTCCCCCCCTTACCTTGTACTATTGCTCGGAAGAAGAAGGTGGGGGAAGAGCTGGGAAGCAGAATGTTCAGAGTGTGGAGGAGCACCAGAGGAGGGCTGGAGTCAGCTGAATACTGAAACCAGAGAAGGCAAAGGGGGTGCTGCAGCTGCACAGAGAGGCCCGGGATCTGTAGGAGGAGTTCTGTCCTCTCTGATGCCAACTGCTGAGATGGGAGAGGCGGAGTCGAGCCTCTCCGCAGCTGCATGGAAGAGCACAGGATCTGTAGGAGGAGTTCTGTCCTCTCTGATGCCAACTGCTGAGATGGGAGAGGAGTCGAGCCTCTCCGCAGCTGCATGGAATAGCACAGGATCTGTAGGAGGAGTTCTGTCCTCTCTGATGCCAACTGCTGAGATGGGGGAGGCGGAGTCGAGCCTCTCCGCAGCTGCATGGAAGAGCACAGGATCTGGTGGAGGAGTTCTGCTGCCCAAGGCTGAGACGAGGTGAGGGGTGGAGGTGCAGCTGCGGGCGAGGTGCAAGGACCACATGAAATGGCCTGACGGGGCTTTGTGTCTGACCCGTGCGCTGCAGTACCAAATGAGATTTCCCTGCAGTCTCCGGTCTACACTCTGTATAATGTACATTTCCCTTCTATTTCTGTATGGGGATGACGGCTCTAATTTTTTTTATTAAAAAATAATTAAAAAATCATCCAGTCCATTTTTCCTAATGATATCCGGCAGTCACATGACCCAGCTCGAGAAGAGGGGGAAGGGAGGAAGAGGAGGGGCAAGGAAAGAGGAAGAGTGGAGGAGGAAGTGGAAGGGAGGAGGGGGATGGAAGAAGGGAGGAGGAGCAAGTGAAGGGGGAAGGGAGGAGGGGGGAAGAAGAAGGAGGAAGTGGAAGGGAGGAGGGGGATGGAAGAAGGGAGGAGGAGCAAGTGAAGGGGGAAGGGAGGAGGGGGGAAGAAGGAGGAGGAAGTGGAAGGGAGGAGGGGGATGGAAGAAGGGAGGAGGAGCAAGTGAAGGGGGAAGGAAAAAGGGAGGAGTGGGGAGGAAGGAGGGAAAGAGGAGGAGGGGGACGGAGGGAGGAGGAGGAAGGGGGATAAGGAGGATAGGGAAGGAGGGAGGGGGAGCAAGTGAAGGGGGAAGGAAAATGGGAGGAGTGGGGAGGGAAAGAGGAGGAGGGGGACGGAGGGAGGAGGAGGAAGGGGGATGAGGAGGATAGGGAAGGAGGGAGGGGGAGCCCGGTATTGAAGGGGTAATAGGAGTAGTCTAGAAATATGCCTACAATATTTATTTGTATTATTTTCCTTCCACTTCACAATTATGTGACACTTTGTATTGGTCTCTCACATAAAATCCCAATAGAAAACATTTACAGTTTTTGGTTGTAACAAAATATGGGGAATTTCAAGGGGTATGAATACTTTTTCAAGGCTCTGTATATATGTGAGCCGCTCAGACTGCTGGGAAGCCCTGTGTGAGTGCCGGCTAGGAAGGAGCTCGCCCACATTCCAGACAATGACAGATAAGAGTGTGAGGGTCAGGTGTATGTAATATGCAATATAATATATAGAGGTCGGGGGTGGGGTGTATGTAATATGCAATATAATATATAGAGGTCGGGGGTCAGGTGTATGTAATATACAATTGTAGCACTGACCCCCGAAGGAGCGGCTGGTTTTGCTGGGCCTACCGATACCTTCTACATCTCGTGCTCATCTGGGGGGTTTCTTGAGGTTGATGGCCCAATAAACTGTAGAGACCGACACTTGAATCCCTTTAGGAATTTTTATTTGCAAAACTGAACAGAACACAGTCTTTCAGTAGGGAATAGAGGGTATGGGTAGGGAAGCTCTCAGTAGGGAATAGAGGGTATGGGTAGGGAAGCTCTCAGTAGGGAATAGAGGGTATGGGTAGGGAAGCTCTCAGTAGGGAATAGAGGGTATGGGTAGGGAAGCTCTCAGTAGGGAATAGAGGGGATGGGTAGTGAAGCTCTCAGTAGGGAATAGAGGGTATGGGTATGGAAGGTCTCAGTAGGGAATAGAGGGTATGGGTAGGGAAGCTCTCAGTAGGGAATAGAGGGTATGGGTATGGAAGGACTCAGTAGGGAATAGAGGGTATGGGTAGTAAAGCTCTCAGTAGGGAATAGAGGGTATAGGTATGGAAGCTCTCGGTAGGGAATAGAGGGTATGGGTAGGGAAGCTCTCAGTAGGGAATAGAGGGTATGGGTAGGGAAGCTCTCAGTAGGGAATAGAGGGTATGGGTATGGAAGGTCTCAGTAGGGAATAGAGGGTATGGGTAGGGAAGCTCTCAGTAGGGAATAGAGGGTATGGGTATGGAAGGACTCAGTAGGGAATAGAGGGTATGGGTAGTAAAGCTCTCAGTAGGGAATAGAGGGTATAGGTATGGAAGCTCTCAGTAGGGAATAGAGGGTATAGGTATGGAAGCTCTCAGTAGGGAATAGTGGGTATGGGTAGGGAAGCTCTCAGTAGGGAATAGAGGGTATGGGTAGGGAAGCTCTCAGTAGGGAATAGAGGGTATAGGTATGGAAGCTCTCAGTTGGGAATAGAGGGTATGGGTAGGGAAGCTCTCAGTAGGGAATAGAGGGTATAGGTATGGAAGGTCTCAGTAGGGAATAGAGGGTATGGGTAGAGAAGCTCTCAGTAGGGAATAGAGGGTATAGGTAATGAAGCTCTCAGTAGGGAATAGAGGGTATGGGTAGTGAAGCTCTCAGTAGGGAATAGAGGGTATGGGTAGGGAAGCTCTCAGTAGAGAATAGAGGGTATGGGTAGTAAAGCTCTCAGTAGGGAATAGAGGGTATGGGTAGGGAAGCTCTCAGTAGGGAATAGAGGGTATAGGTATGGAAGCTCTCAGTAGGGAATAGAGGGGATGGGTAGGGAAGCTCTCAGTAGGGAATAGAGGGTATGGGTATGGAAGCTCTCAGTTGGGAATAGAGGGTATAGGTATGGAAGCTCTTAGTAGGGAATAGAGGGTATGGGTAGGGAAGCTCTCAGTAGGGAATAGAGGGTATAGGTATGGAAGCTCTCAGTAGGGAATAGAGGGTATGGGTAGTGAAGCTCTCAGTAGGGAATAGAGGGTATTGGTAGGGAAGCTCTCAGTAGGGAATAGAGGGTATAGGTATGGAAGCTCTCAGTAGGGAATAGAGGGTATGGGTAGTAAAGCTCTCAGTAGGGAATAGAGGGTATTGGTAGGGAAGATCTCAGTAGGGAATAGAGGGTATGGGTAGGGAAGCTCTCAGTAGGGAATAGAGGGGATGGGTAGTGAAGCTCTCAGTAGGGAATAGAGGGTATGGGTATGGAAGGTCTCAGTAGAGAATAGAGGGTATGGGTAGGGAAGCTCTCAGTAGGGAATAGAGGGTATGGAAGGACTCAGTAGGGAATAGAGGGTATGGGTAGTAAAGCTCTCAGTAGGGAATAGAGGGTATAGGTATGGAAGCTCTCGGTAGGGAATAGAGGGTATGGGTAGGGAAGCTCTCAGTAGGGAATAGAGGGGATGGGTAGTGAAACTCTCAGTAGGGAATAGAGGGTATGGGTATGGAAGGTCTCAGTAGGGAATAGAGGGTATGGGTAGGGAAGCTCTCAGTAGGGAATAGAGGGTATGGGTATGGAAGGACTCAGTAGGGAATAGAGGGTATGGGTAGTAAAGCTCTCAGTAGGGAATAGAGGGTATAGGTATGGAAGCTCTCGGTAGGGAATAGAGGGTATGGGTAGGGAAGCTCTCAGTAGGGAATAGAGGGTATGGGTAGGGAAGCTCTCAGTAGGGAATAGAGGGTATGGGTATGGAAGGTCTCAGTAGGGAATAGAGGGTATGGGTAGGGAAGCTCTCAGTAGGGAATAGAGGGTATGGGTATGGAAGGACTCAGTAGGGAATAGAGGGTATGGGTAGTAAAGCTCTCAGTAGGGAATAGAGGGTATGGGTAGTAAAGCTCTCAGTAGGGAATAGAGGGTATAGGTATGGAAGCTCTCGGTAGGGAATAGAGGGTATGGGTAGGGAAGCTCTCAGTAGGGAATAGAGGGTATGGGTAGGGAAGCTCTCAGTAGGGAATAGAGGGTATAGGTATGGAAGCTCTCAGTTGGGAATAGAGGGTATGGGTAGGGAAGCTCTCAGTAGGGAATAGAGGGTATAGGTATGGAAGGTCTCAGTAGGGAATAGAGGGTATGGGTAGAGAAGCTCTCAGTAGGGAATAGAGGGTATAGGTAATGAAGCTCTGAGTAGGGAATAGAGGGTATGGGTAGTGAAGCTCTCAGTAGGGAATAGAGGGTATGGGTAGGGAAGCTCTCAGTAGAGAATAGAGGGTATGGGTAGTAAAGCTCTCAGTAGGGAATAGAGGGTATAGGTAATGAAGCTCTGAGTAGGGAATAGAGGGTATGGGTAGTGAAGCTCTCAGTAGGGAATAGAGGGTGTGGGTAGGGAAGCTCTCAGTAGGGAATAGAGGGTATGGGTAGGGAAGCTCTCAGTAGAGAATAGAGGGTATGGGTAGGGAAGCTCTCAGTAGGGAATAGAGGGTATGGGTATGGAAGCTCTCAGTTGGCAATAGAGGGTATGGGTAGGGAAGCTCTCAGTAAGGAATAGAGGGTATAGGTATGGAAGCTCTCAGTAGGGAATAGAGGGGATGGGTAGGGAAGCTCTCAGTAGGGAATAGAGGGTATGGGTATGGAAGCTCTCAGTTGGGAATAGAGGGTATAGGTATGGAAGCTCTCAGTAGGGAATAGAAGGTATGGGTAGGGAAGCTCTCAGTAGGGAATAGAGGGTATAGGTATGGAAGCTCTCAGTAGGGAATAGAGGGTATGGGTAGTGAAGCTCTCAGTAGGGAAGAGAGGGTATGGGTAGTAAAGCTCTCAGTAGGGAATAGAGGGTATTGGTAGGGAAGATCTCAGTAGGGAATAGAGGGTATGGGTAGGGAAGCTCTCAGTAGGGAATAGAGGGTATGGGTATGGAAGCTCTCAGTAGGGAATAGAGGGTATGGGTAGGGAAGCTCTCGGTAGGGAATAGAGGGTATGGGTAGGGAAGCTCTCAGTAGGGAATAGAGGGTATGGGTAGGGAAGCTCTCAGTAGGGAATAGAGGGTATGGGTATGGAAGCTCTCAGTAGGGAATAGAGGGTATAGGTATGTAAGCTCTCAGTTGGGAATAGAGGGTATGGGTAGGGAAGCTCTCGGTAGGGAATAGAGGGTATGGGTAGGGAAGCTCTCGGTAGGGAATAGAGGGTGTGGGTAGGGAAGCTCTCAGTAGGGAATAGAGGGTATGGGTAGGGAATAGAGGGGATGGGTAGGGAAGCTCTCGGTAGGGAATAGAGGGGATGGGTAGGGAAGCTCTCGGTAGGGAATAGAGGGGATGGGTATGGAAGCTCTCAGTAGGGAATAGAGGGTATGGGTAGTGAAGCTCTCGGTAGGGAATAGTGGGTATGGGTAGGGAAGCTCTCAGTAGGGAATAGAGGGGATGGGTAGGGAAGCTCTCGGTAGGGAATAGAGGGTATGGGTAGGGAAGCTCTCGGTAGGGAATAGAGGGGATGGGTATGGAAGCTCTCAGTAGGGAATAGAGGGTATGGGTAGGGAAGCTCTCAGTTGGGAATAGAGGGTATGGGTAGGGAAGCTCTCAGTTGGGAATAGAGGGTATGGGTAGGAAAGCTCTCAGTAGGGAATAGAGGATATGGGTAGGGAAGCTCTCAATAGGGAATAGAGGGTATAGGTATGGAAGCTCTCAGTAGGGAATAGAGGATATGGGTAGGGAAGCTCTCAGTAGGGAATAGAGGGTATGGGTAGTGAAGCTCTCAGTAGGGAATAGAGGGTATGAGTAGGGAAGCTCTCAGTAGGGAATAGAGGGGATGGGTAGTGAAGCTCTCAGTAGGGAATAGAGGGTATGGGTATGGAAGGTCTCAGTAGGGAATAGAGGGTATGGGTAGGGAAGCTCTCAGTAGGGAATAGAGGGTATGGGTATGGAAGCTCTCGGTAGGGAATAGAGGATATGGGTAGGGAAGCTCTCAGTAGGGAATAGAGGGTATGGGTAGTGAAGCTCTCAGTAGGGAATAGAGGGTATGAGTAGGGAAGCTCTCAGTAGGGAATAGAGGGGATGGGTAGTGAAGCTCTCAGTAGGGAATAGAGGGTATGGGTATGGAAGGTCTCAGTAGGGAATAGAGGGTATGGGTAGGGAAGCTCTCAGTAGGGAATAGAGGGTATGGGTATGGAAGCTCTCGGTAGGGAATAGAGGGTATGGGTAAGGAAGCTCTCGGTAGGGAATAGAGGGTGTGGGTAGGGAAGCTCTCAGTAGGGAATAGAGGGTATGGGTAGGGAAGCTCTCAGTAGGGAATAGAGGGTATGGGTAGGGAAGCTCTCGGTAGGGAATAGAGGGGATGGGTAGGGAAGCTCTCGGTAGGGAATAGAGGGGATGGGTAGGGAAGCTCTCGGTAGGGAATAGAGGGGATGGGTAGTGAAGCTCTCGGTAGGGAATAGTGGGTATGGGTAGGGAAGCTCTCAGTAGGGAATAGAGGGGATGGGTAGGGAAGCTCTCGGTAGGGAATAGAGGGTATGGGTAGGGAAGCTCTCGGTAGGGAATAGAGGGTATGGGTAGGGAAGCTCTCGGTAGGGAATAGAGGGTATAGGTATGGAAGCTCTCGGTAGGGAATAGAGGGTATGGGTAGGGAAGCTCTCAGTAGGGAATAGAGGGTATGGGTAGGGAAGCTCTCAGTTGGGAATAGAGGGGATGGGTAGGGAAGCTCTCAGTAGGGAATAGAGGGTATGGGTATGGAAGGTCTCAGTAGGGAATAGAGGGTATGGGTAGGGTAGCTCTCAGTAGGGAATAGAGGGTATGGGTATGGAAGGACTCAGTAGGGAATAGAGGGTATGGGTAGTAAAGCTCTCAGTAGGGAATAGAGGGTATAGGTATGGAAGCTCTCGGTAGGGAATAGAGGGTATGGGTAGGGAAGCTCTCAGTAGGGAATAGAGGGTATGGGTATGGAAGGTCTCAGTAGGGAATAGAGGGTATGGGTATGGAAGGTCTCAGTAGGGAATAGAGGATATGGGTAGGGAAGCTCTCAGTAGGGAATAGAGGGTATGGGTATGGAAGGTCTCAGTAGGGAATAGAGGATATGGGTAGGGAAGCTCTCAGTAGGGAATAGAGGGTATGGGTATGGAAGGTCTCAGTAGGGAATAGAGGGTATGGGTAGGGAAGCTCTCAGTAGGGAATAGAGGGTATGGGTATGGAAGGTCTCAGTAGGGAATAGAGGATATGGGTAGGGAAGCTCTCAATAGGGAATAGAGGGTATAGGTATGGAAGCTCTCAGTAGGGAATAGAGGATATGGGTAGGGAAGCTCTCAGTAGGGAATAGAGGGTATGGGTAGTGAAGCTCTCAGTAGGGAATAGAGGGTATGGGTAGGGAAGCTCTCAGTAGGGAATAGAGGGGATGGGTAGGAAAGCTCTCAGTAGGGAATAGAGGATATGGTTAGGGAAGCTCTCAATAGGGAATAGAGGGTATAGGTATGGAAGCTCTCAGTAGGGAATAGAGGATATGGGTAGGGAAGCTCTCAGTAGGGAATAGAGGGTATGGGTAGTGAAGATCTCAGTAGGGAATAGAGGGTATGAGTAGGGAAGCTCTCAGTAGGGAATAGAGGGTATGGGTAGTGAAGATCTCAGTAGGGAATAGAGGGTATGGGTAGGGAAGCTCTCAGTTGGGAATAGAGGGTATGGGTATGGAAGCTCTCAGTAGGGAATAGAGGGGATGGGTAGTGAAGCTCTCAGTAGGGAATAGAGGGTATGGGTATGGAAGGTCTCAGTAGGGAATAGAGGGTATGGGTAGGGAAGCTCTCAGTAGGGAATAGAGGGTATGGGTATGGAAGCTCTCGGTAGGGAATAGAGGGTATGGGTAAGGAAGCTCTCGGTAGGGAATAGAGGGTGTGGGTAGGGAAGCTCTCAGTAGGGAATAGAGGGTATGGGTAGGGAAGCTCTCAGTAGGAAATAGAGGGTATGGGTAGGGAAGCTCTCGGTAGGGAATAGAGGGGATGGGTAGGGAAGCTCTCGGTAGGGAATAGAGGGGATGGGTAGGGAAGCTCTCGGTAGGGAATAGAGGGGATGGGTAGTGAAGCTCTCGGTAGGGAATAGTGGGTATGGGTAGGGAAGCTCTCGGTAGGGAATAGAGGGGATGGGTAGGGAAGCTCTCGGTAGGGAATAGAGGGTATGGGTAGGGAAGCTCTCAGTAGGGAATAGAGGGTATGGGTAGGGAAGCTCTCAGTAGGGAATAGAGGGTATAGGTATGGAAGGTCTCAGTAGGGAATAGAGGGTATGGGTAGGGAAGCTCTCAGTAGGGAATAGAGGGTATGGGTATGGAAGGACTCAGTAGGGAATAGAGGGTATGGGTAGTAAAGCTCTCAGTAGGGAATAGAGGGTATAGGTATGGAAGCTCTCGGTAGGGAATAGAGGGTATGTGTAGGGAAGCTCTCAGTAGGGAATAGAGGGTATAGGTATGGAAGCTCTCAGTAGGGAATAGAGGGTATGGGTAGGGAAGCTCTCAGTAGGGAATAGAGGGTATGGGTATGGAAGGACTCAGTAGGGAATAGAGGGTATGGGTAGTAAAGCTCTCAGTAGGGAATAGAGGGTATAGGTAGGGAAGCTCTCAGTAGGGAATAGAGGGTATGGGTAGGGAAGCTCTCAGTAGGGAATAGAGGGTATAGGTATGGAAGCTCTCAGTAGGGAATAGAGGGTATAGGTAATGAAGCTCTCAGTAGGGAATAGAGGGTATGGGTAGTGAAGCTCTCAGTAGGGAATAGAGGGTATGGGTAGGGAAGCTCTCAGTAGAGAATAGAGGGTATGGGTAGTAAAGCTCTCAGTAGGGAATAGAGGGTATGGGTAGGGAAGCTCTCAGTAGGGAATAGAGGGTATAGGTATGGAAGCTCTCAGTAGGGAATAGAGGGGATGGGTAGGGAAGCTCTCAGTAGGGAATAGAGGGTATGGGTATGGAAGCTCTCAGTTGGGAAATGAGGGTATAGGTATGGAAGCTCTCAGTAGGGAATAGAGGGTATGGGTAGGGAAGCTCTCAGTAAGGAATAGAGGGTATAGGTATGGAAGCTCTCAGTAGGGAATAGAGGGGATGGGTAGGGAAGCTCTCAGTAGGGAATAGAGGGTATGGGTATGGAAGCTCTCAGTTGGGAAATGAGGGTATAGGTATGGAAGCTCTCAGTAGGGAATAGAGGGTATGGGTAGGGAAGCTCTCAGTAGGGAATAGAGGGTATAGGTATGGAAGCTCTCAGTAGGGAATAGAGGGTATGGGTAGTGAAGCTCTCAGTAGGGAATAGAGGGTATGGGTAGTAAAGCTCTCAGTAGGGAATAGAGGGTATGGGTAGGGAAGCTCTCAGTAGGGAATAGAGGGTATGGGTATGGAAGCTCTCAGTAGGGAAAAGAGGGTATAGGTATGGAAGCTCTCAGTTGGGAATAGAGGGTATGGGTATGGAAGCTCTCAGTAGGGAATAGAGGGGATGGGTAGGGAAGCTCTCGGTAGGGAATAGAGGGTATGGGTAGGGAAGCTCTCGGTAGGGAATAGAGGGTATGGGTAGGGAAGCTCTCGGTAGGGAATAGAGGGTGTGGGTAGGGAAGCTCTCAGTAGGGAATAGAGGGTATGGGTAGGGAAGCTCTCAGTAGGGAATAGAGGGTATGGGTAGGGAATAGAGGGGATGGGTAGGGAAGCTCTCGGTAGGGAATAGAGGGGATGGGTAGGGAAGCTCTCGGTAGGGAATAGAGGGGATGGGTAGGGAAGCTCTCGGTAGGGAATAGAGGGTATGGGTAGTGAAGCTCTCGGTAGGGAATAGTGGGTATGGGTAGGGAAGCTCTCAGTAGGGAATAGAGGGGATGGGTAGGGAAGCTCTCGGTAGGGAATAGAGGGTATGGGTAGGGAAGCTCTCGGTAGGGAATAGAGGGTATGGGTAGGGAAGCTCTCGGTAGGGAATAGAGGGGATGGGTATGGAAGCTCTCAGTAGGGAATAGAGGGTATGGGTAGGGAAGCTCTCAGTTGGGAATAGAGGGTATGGGTAGGGAAGCTCTCAGTAGGGAATAGAGGGTATGGGTAGGAAAGCTCTCAGTAGGGAATAGAGGATATGGGTAGGGAAGCTCTCAATAGGGAATAGAGGGTATAGGTATGGAAGCTCTCAGTAGGGAATAGAGGATATGGGTAGGGAAGCTCTCAGTAGGGAATAGAGGGTATGAGTAGGGAAGCTCTCAGTAGGGAATAGAGGGGATGGGTAGGGAAGATCTCAGTAGGGAATAGAGGGTATAGGTATGAAGCTCTCAGTTGGGAATAGAGGGTATGGGTAGGGAAGCTCTCAGTCGGGAATAGAGGGTATGGGTATGGAAGCTCTCAGTAGGGAATAGAGGATATGGGTAGGGAAGCTCTCAGTAGGGAATAGAGGGTATGGGTATGGAAGCTCTCAGTAGGGAATAGAGGGTATGAGTAGGGAAGCTCTCAGTAGGGAATAGAGGGTATGAGTAGGGAAGCTCTCAGTAGGGAATAGAGGGTATGGGTATGGAAGCTCTCAGTAGGGAATAGAGGGGATGGGTAGGGAAGCTCTCAGTAGGGAATAGAGGGTATGAGTAGGGAAGCTCTCAGTTGGGAATAGAGGGGATGGGTAGTGAAGCTCTCGGTAGGGAATAGTGGGTATGGGTAGGGAAGCTCTCAGTTGGGAATAGAGGGTATGGGTAGGGAAGCTCTCGGTAGGGAATAGAGGGTATGGGTAGGGAAGCTCTCGGTAGGGAATAGAGGGTGTGGGTAGGGAAGCTCTCAGTAGGGAATAGAGGGTATGGGTAGGGAAGCTCTCAGTAGGGAATAGAGGGTATGGGTAGGGAATAGAGGGGATGGGTAGGGAAGCTCTCGGTAGGGAATAGAGGGGATGGGTAGGGAAGCTCTCGGTAGGGAATAGAGGGGATGGGTATGGAAGCTCTCAGTAGGGAATAGAGGGTATGGGTAGTGAAGCTCTCGGTAGGGAATAGTGGGTATGGGTAGGGAAGCTCTCAGTAGGGAATAGAGGGGATGGGTAGGGAAGCTCTCGGTAGGGAATAGAGGGTATGGGTAGGGAAGCTCTCGGTAGGGAATAGAGGGTATGGGTAGGGAAGCTCTCGGTAGGGAATAGAGGGGATGGGTATGGAAGCTCTCAGTAGGGAATAGAGGGTATGGGTAGGGAAGCTCTCAGTTGGGAATAGAGGGTATGGGTAGGGAAGCTCTCAGTTGGGAATAGAGGGTATGGGTAGGAAAGCTCTCAGTAGGGAATAGAGGATATGGGTAGGGAAGCTCTCAATAGGGAATAGAGGGTATAGGTATGGAAGCTCTCAGTAGGGAATAGAGGATATGGGTAGGGAAGCTCTCAGTAGGGAATAGAGGGTATGGGTAGTGAAGCTCTCAGTAGGGAATAGAGGGTATGAGTAGGGAAGCTCTCAGTAGGGAATAGAGGGGATGGGTAGTGAAGCTCTCAGTAGGGAATAGAGGGTATGGGTATGGAAGGTCTCAGTAGGGAATAGAGGGTATGGGTAGGGAAGCTCTCAGTAGGGAATAGAGGGTATGGGTATGGAAGCTCTCGGTAGGGAATAGAGGATATGGGTAGGGAAGCTCTCAGTAGGGAATAGAGGGTATGGGTAGTGAAGCTCTCAGTAGGGAATAGAGGGTATGAGTAGGGAAGCTCTCAGTAGGGAATAGAGGGGATGGGTAGTGAAGCTCTCAGTAGGGAATAGAGGGTATGGGTATGGAAGGTCTCAGTAGGGAATAGAGGGTATGGGTAGGGAAGCTCTCAGTAGGGAATAGAGGGTATGGGTATGGAAGCTCTCGGTAGGGAATAGAGGGTATGGGTAAGGAAGCTCTCGGTAGGGAATAGAGGGTGTGGGTAGGGAAGCTCTCAGTAGGGAATAGAGGGTATGGGTAGGGAAGCTCTCAGTAGGGAATAGAGGGTATGGGTAGGGAAGCTCTCGGTAGGGAATAGAGGGGATGGGTAGGGAAGCTCTCGGTAGGGAATAGAGGGGATGGGTAGGGAAGCTCTCGGTAGGGAATAGAGGGGATGGGTAGTGAAGCTCTCGGTAGGGAATAGTGGGTATGGGTAGGGAAGCTCTCAGTAGGGAATAGAGGGGATGGGTAGGGAAGCTCTCGGTAGGGAATAGAGGGTATGGGTAGGGAAGCTCTCGGTAGGGAATAGAGGGTATGGGTAGGGAAGCTCTCGGTAGGGAATAGAGGGTATAGGTATGGAAGCTCTCGGTAGGGAATAGAGGGTATGGGTAGGGAAGCTCTCAGTAGGGAATAGAGGGTATGGGTAGGGAAGCTCTCAGTTGGGAATAGAGGGGATGGGTAGGGAAGCTCTCAGTAGGGAATAGAGGGTATGGGTATGGAAGGTCTCAGTAGGGAATAGAGGGTATGGGTAGGGTAGCTCTCAGTAGGGAATAGAGGGTATGGGTATGGAAGGACTCAGTAGGGAATAGAGGGTATGGGTAGTAAAGCTCTCAGTAGGGAATAGAGGGTATAGGTATGGAAGCTCTCGGTAGGGAATAGAGGGTATGGGTAGGGAAGCTCTCAGTAGGGAATAGAGGGTATGGGTAGGGAAGCTCTCAGTAGGGAATAGAGGGTATGGGTATGGAAGGTCTCAGTAGGGAATAGAGGGTATGGGTATGGAAGGTCTCAGTAGGGAATAGAGGATATGGGTAGGGAAGCTCTCAGTAGGGAATAGAGGGTATGGGTATGGAAGGTCTCAGTAGGGAATAGAGGATATGGGTAGGGAAGCTCTCAGTAGGGAATAGAGGGTATGGGTATGGAAGGTCTCAGTAGGGAATAGAGGGTATGGGTAGGGAAGCTCTCAGTAGGGAATAGAGGGTATGGGTATGGAAGGTCTCAGTAGGGAATAGAGGATATGGGTAGGGAAGCTCTCAATAGGGAATAGAGGGTATAGGTATGGAAGCTCTCAGTAGGGAATAGAGGATATGGGTAGGGAAGCTCTCAGTAGGGAATAGAGGGTATGGGTAGTGAAGCTCTCAGTAGGGAATAGAGGGTATGGGTAGGGAAGCTCTCAGTAGGGAATAGAGGGGATGGGTAGGAAAGCTCTCAGTAGGGAATAGAGGGTATGGGTATGGAAGCTCTCAGTAGGGAATAGAGGGTATAGGTATGTAAGCTCTCAGTTGGGAATAGAGGGTATGGGTAGGGAAGCTCTCGGTAGGGAATAGAGGGTATGGGTAGGGAAGCTCTCGGTAGGGAATAGAGGGTGTGGGTAGGGAAGCTCTCAGTAGGGAATAGAGGGTATGGGTAGGGAAGCTCTCAGTAGGGAATAGAGGGTATGGGTAGGGAATAGAGGGGATGGGTAGGGAAGCTCTCGGTAGGGAATAGAGGGGATGGGTAGGGAAGCTCTCGGTAGGGAATAGAGGGGATGGGTATGGAAGCTCTCAGTAGGGAATAGAGGGTATGGGTAGTGAAGCTCTCGGTAGGGAATAGTGGGTATGGGTAGGGAAGCTCTCAGTAGGGAATAGAGGGGATGGGTAGGGAAGCTCTCGGTAGGGAATAGAGGGTATGGGTAGGGAAGCTCTCGGTAGGGAATAGAGGGGATGGGTATGGAAGCTCTCAGTAGGGAATAGAGGGTATGGGTAGGGAAGCTCTCAGTTGGGAATAGAGGGTATGGGTAGGGAAGCTCTCAGTTGGGAATAGAGGGTATGGGTAGGAAAGCTCTCAGTAGGGAATAGAGGATATGGGTAGGGAAGCTCTCAATAGGGAATAGAGGGTATAGGTATGGAAGCTCTCAGTAGGGAATAGAGGATATGGGTAGGGAAGCTCTCAGTAGGGAATAGAGGGTATGGGTAGTGAAGCTCTCAGTAGGGAATAGAGGGTATGAGTAGGGAAGCTCTCAGTAGGGAATAGAGGGGATGGGTAGTGAAGCTCTCAGTAGGGAATAGAGGGTATGGGTATGGAAGGTCTCAGTAGGGAATAGAGGGTATGGGTAGGGAAGCTCTCAGTAGGGAATAGAGGGTATGGGTATGGAAGCTCTCGGTAGGGAATAGAGGATATGGGTAGGGAAGCTCTCAGTAGGGAATAGAGGGTATGGGTAGTGAAGCTCTCAGTAGGGAATAGAGGGTATGAGTAGGGAAGCTCTCAGTAGGGAATAGAGGGGATGGGTAGTGAAGCTCTCAGTAGGGAATAGAGGGTATGGGTATGGAAGGTCTCAGTAGGGAATAGAGGGTATGGGTAGGGAAGCTCTCAGTAGGGAATAGAGGGTATGGGTATGGAAGCTCTCGGTAGGGAATAGAGGGTATGGGTAAGGAAGCTCTCGGTAGGGAATAGAGGGTGTGGGTAGGGAAGCTCTCAGTAGGGAATAGAGGGTATGGGTAGGGAAGCTCTCAGTAGGGAATAGAGGGTATGGGTAGGGAAGCTCTCGGTAGGGAATAGAGGGGATGGGTAGGGAAGCTCTCGGTAGGGAATAGAGGGGATGGGTAGGGAAGCTCTCGGTAGGGAATAGAGGGGATGGGTAGTGAAGCTCTCGGTAGGGAATAGTGGGTATGGGTAGGGAAGCTCTCAGTAGGGAATAGAGGGGATGGGTAGGGAAGCTCTCGGTAGGGAATAGAGGGTATGGGTAGGGAAGCTCTCGGTAGGGAATAGAGGGTATGGGTAGGGAAGCTCTCGGTAGGGAATAGAGGGTATAGGTATGGAAGCTCTCGGTAGGGAATAGAGGGTATGGGTAGGGAAGCTCTCAGTAGGGAATAGAGGGTATGGGTAGGGAAGCTCTCAGTTGGGAATAGAGGGGATGGGTAGGGAAGCTCTCAGTAGGGAATAGAGGGTATGGGTATGGAAGGTCTCAGTAGGGAATAGAGGGTATGGGTAGGGTAGCTCTCAGTAGGGAATAGAGGGTATGGGTATGGAAGGACACAGTAGGGAATAGAGGGTATGGGTAGTAAAGCTCTCAGTAGGGAATAGAGGGTATAGGTATGGAAGCTCTCGGTAGGGAATAGAGGGTATGGGTAGGGAAGCTCTCAGTAGGGAATAGAGGGTATGGGTAGGGAAGCTCTCAGTAGGGAATAGAGGGTATGGGTATGGAAGGTCTCAGTAGGGAATAGAGGGTATGGGTATGGAAGGTCTCAGTAGGGAATAGAGGATATGGGTAGGGAAGCTCTCAGTAGGGAATAGAGGGTATGGGTATGGAAGGTCTCAGTAGGGAATAGAGGATATGGGTAGGGAAGCTCTCAGTAGGGAATAGAGGGTATGGGTATGGAAGGTCTCAGTAGGGAATAGAGGGTATGGGTAGGGAAGCTCTCAGTAGGGAATAGAGGGTATGGGTATGGAAGGTCTCAGTAGGGAATAGAGGATATGGGTAGGGAAGCTCTCAATAGGGAATAGAGGGTATAGGTATGGAAGCTCTCAGTAGGGAATAGAGGATATGGGTAGGGAAGCTCTCAGTAGGGAATAGAGGGTATGGGTAGTGAAGCTCTCAGTAGGGAATAGAGGGTATGGGTAGGGAAGCTCTCAGTAGGGAATAGAGGGGATGGGTAGGAAAGCTCTCAGTAGGGAATAGAGGATATGGTTAGGGAAGCTCTCAATAGGGAATAGAGGGTATAGGTATGGAAGCTCTCAGTAGGGAATAGAGGATATGGGTAGGGAAGCTCTCAGTAGGGAATAGAGGGTATGGGTAGTGAAGATCTCAGTAGGGAATAGAGGGTATGAGTAGGGAAGCTCTCAGTAGGGAATAGAGGGGATGGGTAGGGAAGATCTCAGTAGGGAATAGAGGGTATAGGTATGAAGCTCTCAGTTGGGAATAGAGGGTATGGGTATGGAAGCTCTCAGTAGGGAATAGAGGGGATGGGTAGTGAAGCTCTCAGTAGGGAATAGAGGGTATGGGTATGGAAGGTCTCAGTAGGGAATAGAGGGTATGGGTAGGGAAGCTCTCAGTAGGGAATAGAGGGTATGGGTATGGAAGCTCTCGGTAGGGAATAGAGGGTATGGGTAAGGAAGCTCTCGGTAGGGAATAGAGGGTGTGGGTAGGGAAGCTCTCAGTAGGGAATAGAGGGTATGGGTAGGGAAGCTCTCAGTAGGAAATAGAGGGTATGGGTAGGGAAGCTCTCGGTAGGGAATAGAGGGGATGGGTAGGGAAGCTCTCGGTAGGGAATAGAGGGGATGGGTAGGGAAGCTCTCGGTAGGGAATAGAGGGGATGGGTAGTGAAGCTCTCGGTAGGGAATAGTGGGTATGGGTAGGGAAGCTCTCGGTAGGGAATAGAGGGGATGGGTAGGGAAGCTCTCGGTAGGGAATAGAGGGTATGGGTAGGGAAGCTCTCAGTAGGGAATAGAGGGTATGGGTAGGGAAGCTCTCAGTAGGGAATAGAGGGTATAGGTATGGAAGGTCTCAGTAGGGAATAGAGGGTATGGGTAGGGAAGCTCTCAGTAGGGAATAGAGGGTATGGGTATGGAAGGACTCAGTAGGGAATAGAGGGTATGGGTAGTAAAGCTCTCAGTAGGGAATAGAGGGTATAGGTATGGAAGCTCTCGGTAGGGAATAGAGGGTATGTGTAGGGAAGCTCTCAGTAGGGAATAGAGGGTATAGGTATGGAAGCTCTCAGTAGGGAATAGAGGGTATGGGTAGGGAAGCTCTCAGTAGGGAATAGAGGGTATGGGTATGGAAGGACTCAGTAGGGAATAGAGGGTATGGGTAGTAAAGCTCTCAGTAGGGAATAGAGGGTATAGGTAGGGAAGCTCTCAGTAGGGAATAGAGGGTATGGGTAGGGAAGCTCTCAGTAGGGAATAGAGGGTATAGGTATGGAAGCTCTCAGTAGGGAATAGAGGGTATAGGTAATGAAGCTCTCAGTAGGGAATAGAGGGTATGGGTAGTGAAGCTCTCAGTAGGGAATAGAGGGTATGGGTAGGGAAGCTCTCAGTAGAGAATAGAGGGTATGGGTAGTAAAGCTCTCAGTAGGGAATAGAGGGTATGGGTAGGGAAGCTCTCAGTAGGGAATAGAGGGTATAGGTATGGAAGCTCTCAGTTGGCAATAGAGGGTATGGGTAGGGAAGCTCTCAGTAAGGAATAGAGGGTATAGGTATGGAAGCTCTCAGTAGGGAATAGAGGGGATGGGTAGGGAAGCTCTCAGTAGGGAATAGAGGGTATGGGTATGGAAGCTCTCAGTTGGGAAATGAGGGTATAGGTATGGAAGCTCTCAGTAGGGAATAGAGGGTATGGGTAGGGAAGCTCTCAGTAGGGAATAGAGGGTATAGGTATGGAAGCTCTCAGTAGGGAATAGAGGGTATGGGTAGTGAAGCTCTCAGTAGGGAATAGAGGGTATGGGTAGTAAAGCTCTCAGTAGGGAATAGAGGGTATTGGTAGGGAAGATCTCAGTAGGGAATAGAGGGTATGGGTAGGGAAGCTCTCAGTAGGGAATAGAGGGTATGGGTATGGAAGCTCTCAGTAGGGAAAAGAGGGTATAGGTATGGAAGCTCTCAGTTGGGAATAGAGGGTATGGGTATGGAAGCTCTCAGTAGGGAATAGAGGGGATGGGTAGGGAAGCTCTCGGTAGGGAATAGAGGGTATGGGTAGGGAAGCTCTCGGTAGGGAATAGAGGGTATGGGTAGGGAAGCTCTCGGTAGGGAATAGAGGGTGTGGGTAGGGAAGCTCTCAGTAGGGAATAGAGGGTATGGGTAGGGAAGCTCTCAGTAGGGAATAGAGGGTATGGGTAGGGAATAGAGGGGATGGGTAGGGAAGCTCTCGGTAGGGAATAGAGGGGATGGGTAGGGAAGCTCTCGGTAGGGAATAGAGGGGATGGGTATGGAAGCTCTCAGTAGGGAATAGAGGGTATGGGTAGTGAAGCTCTCGGTAGGGAATAGTGGGTATGGGTAGGGAAGCTCTCAGTAGGGAATAGAGGGGATGGGTAGGGAAGCTCTCGGTAGGGAATAGAGGGTATGGGTAGGGAAGCTCTCGGTAGGGAATAGAGGGTATGGGTAGGGAAGCTCTCGGTAGGGAATAGAGGGGATGGGTATGGAAGCTCTCAGTAGGGAATAGAGGGTATGGGTAGGGAAGCTCTCAGTTGGGAATAGAGGGTATGGGTAGGGAAGCTCTCAGTAGGGAATAGAGGGTATGGGTAGGAAAGCTCTCAGTAGGGAATAGAGGATATGGGTAGGGAAGCTCTCAATAGGGAATAGAGGGTATAGGTATGGAAGCTCTCAGTAGGGAATAGAGGATATGGGTAGGGAAGCTCTCAGTAGGGAATAGAGGGTATGAGTAGGGAAGCTCTCAGTAGGGAATAGAGGGGATGGGTAGGGAAGATCTCAGTAGGGAATAGAGGGTATAGGTATGAAGCTCTCAGTTGGGAATAGAGGGTATGGGTAGGGAAGCTCTCAGTCGGGAATAGAGGGTATGGGTATGGAAGCTCTCAGTAGGGAATAGAGGATATGGGTAGGGAAGCTCTCAGTAGGGAATAGAGGGTATGGGTATGGAAGCTCTCAGTAGGGAATAGAGGGTATGAGTAGGGAAGCTCTCAGTAGGGAATAGAGGGTATGAGTAGGGAAGCTCTCAGTAGGGAATAGAGGGTATGGGTATGGAAGCTCTCAGTAGGGAATAGAGGGGATGGGTAGGGAAGCTCTCAGTAGGGAATAGAGGGTATGAGTAGGGAAGCTCTCAGTTGGGAATAGAGGGGATGGGTAGTGAAGCTCTCGGTAGGGAATAGTGGGTATGGGTAGGGAAGCTCTCAGTTGGGAATAGAGGGTATGGGTAGGGAAGCTCTCGGTAGGGAATAGAGGGTGTGGGTAGGGAAGCTCTCAGTAGGGAATAGAGGGTATGGGTAGGGAAGCTCTCAGTAGGGAATAGAGGGTATGGGTAGGGAATAGAGGGGATGGGTAGGGAAGCTCTCGGTAGGGAATAGAGGGGATGGGTAGGGAAGCTCTCGGTAGGGAATAGAGGGGATGGGTATGGAAGCTCTCAGTAGGGAATAGAGGGTATGGGTAGTGAAGCTCTCGGTAGGGAATAGTGGGTATGGGTAGGGAAGCTCTCAGTAGGGAATAGAGGGGATGGGTAGGGAAGCTCTCGGTAGGGAATAGAGGGTATGGGTAGGGAAGCTCTCGGTAGGGAATAGAGGGTATGGGTAGGGAAGCTCTCGGTAGGGAATAGAGGGGATGGGTATGGAAGCTCTCAGTAGGGAATAGAGGGTATGGGTAGGGAAGCTCTCAGTTGGGAATAGAGGGTATGGGTAGGGAAGCTCTCAGTTGGGAATAGAGGGTATGGGTAGGAAAGCTCTCAGTAGGGAATAGAGGATATGGGTAGGGAAGCTCTCAATAGGGAATAGAGGGTATAGGTATGGAAGCTCTCAGTAGGGAATAGAGGATATGGGTAGGGAAGCTCTCAGTAGGGAATAGAGGGTATGGGTAGTGAAGCTCTCAGTAGGGAATAGAGGGTATGAGTAGGGAAGCTCTCAGTAGGGAATAGAGGGGATGGGTAGTGAAGCTCTCAGTAGGGAATAGAGGGTATGGGTATGGAAGGTCTCAGTAGGGAATAGAGGGTATGGGTAGGGAAGCTCTCAGTAGGGAATAGAGGGTATGGGTATGGAAGCTCTCGGTAGGGAATAGAGGATATGGGTAGGGAAGCTCTCATTAGGGAATAGAGGGTATGGGTAGTGAAGCTCTCAGTAGGGAATAGAGGGTATGAGTAGGGAAGCTCTCAGTAGGGAATAGAGGGGATGGGTAGTGAAGCTCTCAGTAGGGAATAGAGGGTATGGGTATGGAAGGTCTCAGTAGGGAATAGAGGGTATGGGTAGGGAAGCTCTCAGTAGGGAATAGAGGGTATGGGTATGGAAGCTCTCGGTAGGGAATAGAGGGTATGGGTAAGGAAGCTCTCGGTAGGGAATAGAGGGTGTGGGTAGGGAAGCTCTCAGTAGGGAATAGAGGGTATGGGTAGGGAAGCTCTCAGTAGGGAATAGAGGGTATGGGTAGGGAAGCTCTCGGTAGGGAATAGAGGGGATGGGTAGGGAAGCTCTCGGTAGGGAATAGAGGGGATGGGTAGGGAAGCTCTCGGTAGGGAATAGAGGGGATGGGTAGTGAAGCTCTCGGTAGGGAATAGTGGGTATGGGTAGGGAAGCTCTCAGTAGGGAATAGAGGGGATGGGTAGGGAAGCTCTCGGTAGGGAATAGAGGGTATGGGTAGGGAAGCTCTCGGTAGGGAATAGAGGGTATGGGTAGGGAAGCTCTCGGTAGGGAATAGAGGGTATAGGTATGGAAGCTCTCGGTAGGGAATAGAGGGTATGGGTAGGGAAGCTCTCAGTAGGGAATAGAGGGTATGGGTAGGGAAGCTCTCAGTTGGGAATAGAGGGGATGGGTAGGGAAGCTCTCAGTAGGGAATAGAGGGTATGGGTATGGAAGGTCTCAGTAGGGAATAGAGGGTATGGGTAGGGTAGCTCTCAGTAGGGAATAGAGGGTATGGGTATGGAAGGACTCAGTAGGGAATAGAGGGTATGGGTAGTAAAGCTCTCAGTAGGGAATAGAGGGTATAGGTATGGAAGCTCTCGGTAGGGAATAGAGGGTATGGGTAGGGAAGCTCTCAGTAGGGAATAGAGGGTATGGGTAGGGAAGCTCTCAGTAGGGAATAGAGGGTATGGGTATGGAAGGTCTCAGTAGGGAATAGAGGGTATGGGTATGGAAGGTCTCAGTAGGGAATAGAGGATATGGGTAGGGAAGCTCTCAGTAGGGAATAGAGGGTATGGGTATGGAAGGTCTCAGTAGGGAATAGAGGATATGGGTAGGGAAGCTCTCAGTAGGGAATAGAGGGTATGGGTATGGAAGGTCTCAGTAGGGAATAGAGGGTATGGGTAGGGAAGCTCTCAGTAGGGAATAGAGGGTATGGGTATGGAAGGTCTCAGTAGGGAATAGAGGATATGGGTAGGGAAGCTCTCAATAGGGAATAGAGGGTATAGGTATGGAAGCTCTCAGTAGGGAATAGAGGATATGGGTAGGGAAGCTCTCAGTAGGGAATAGAGGGTATGGGTAGTGAAGCTCTCAGTAGGGAATAGAGGGTATGGGTAGGGAAGCTCTCAGTAGGGAATAGAGGGGATGGGTAGGAAAGCTCTCAGTAGGGAATAGAGGATATGGTTAGGGAAGCTCTCAATAGGGAATAGAGGGTATAGGTATGGAAGCTCTCAGTAGGGAATAGAGGATATGGGTAGGGAAGCTCTCAGTAGGGAATAGAGGGTATGGGTAGTGAAGATCTCAGTAGGGAATAGAGGGTATGAGTAGGGAAGCTCTCAGTAGGGAATAGAGGGGATGGGTAGGGAAGATCTCAGTAGGGAATAGAGGGTATAGGTATGAAGCTCTCAGTTGGGAATAGAGGGTATGGGTATGGAAGCTCTCAGTAGGGAATAGAGGGGATGGGTAGTGAAGCTCTCAGTAGGGAATAGAGGGTATGGGTATGGAAGGTCTCAGTAGGGAATAGAGGGTATGGGTAGGGAAGCTCTCAGTAGGGAATAGAGGGTATGGGTATGGAAGCTCTCGGTAGGGAATAGAGGGTATAGGTATGGAAGCTCTCGGTAGGGAATAGAGGGTGTGGGTAGGGAAGCTCTCAGTAGGGAATAGAGGGTATGGGTAGGGAAGCTCTCAGTAGGGAATAGAGGGTATGGGTAGTGAAGATCTCAGTAGGGAATAGAGGGTATGAGTAGGGAAGCTCTCAGTAGGGAATAGAGGGGATGGGTAGGGAAGATCTCAGTAGGGAATAGAGGGTATAGGTATGAAGCTCTCAGTTGGGAATAGAGGGTATGGGTATGGAAGCTCTCAGTAGGGAATAGAGGGGATGGGTAGTGAAGCTCTCAGTAGGGAATAGAGGGTATGGGTAGGGAAGCTCTCGGTAGGGAATAGAGGGGATGGGTAGGGAAGCTCTCGGTAGGGAATAGAGGGGATGGGTAGGGAAGCTCTCGGTAGGGAATAGAGGGGATGGGTAGTGAAGCTCTCGGTAGGGAATAGTGGGTATGGGTAGGGAAGCTCTCAGTAGGGAATAGAGGGGATGGGTAGGGAAGCTCTCGGTAGGGAATAGAGGGTATGGGTAGGGAAGCTCTCAGTAGGGAATAGAGGGTATGGGTAGGGAAGCTCTCAGTAGGGAATAGAGGGTATAGGTATGGAAGGTCTCAGTAGGGAATAGAGGGTATGGGTAGGGAAGCTCTCAGTAGGGAATAGAGGGTATGGGTATGGAAGGACTCAGTAGGGAATAGAGGGTATGGGTAGTAAAGCTCTCAGTAGGGAATAGAGGGTATAGGTATGGAAGCTCTCGGTAGGGAATAGAGGGTATGTGTAGGGAAGCTCTCAGTAGGGAATAGAGGGTATGGGTAGGGAAGCTCTCAGTAGGGAATAGAGGGTATGGGTATGGAAGGTCTCAGTAGGGAATAGAGGGTATGGGTAGGGAAGCTCTCAGTAGGGAATAGAGGGTATGGGTATGGAAGGACTCAGTAGGGAATAGAGGGTATGGGTAGTAAAGCTCTCAGTAGGGAATAGAGGGTATAGGTAGGGAAGCTCTCAGTAGGGAATAGAGGGTATGGGTAGGGAAGCTCTCAGTAGGGAATAGAGGGTATAGGTATGGAAGCTCTCAGTAGGGAATAGAGGGTATAGGTAATGAAGCTCTCAGTAGGGAATAGAGGGTATGGGTAGTGAAGCTCTCAGTAGGGAATAGAGGGTATGGGTAGGGAAGCTCTCAGTAGAGAATAGAGGGTATGGGTAGTAAAGCTCTCAGTAGGGAATAGAGGGTATGGGTAGGGAAGCTCTCAGTAGGGAATAGAGGGTATAGGTATGGAAGCTCTCAGTTGGCAATAGAGGGTATGGGTAGGGAAGCTCTCGGTAGGGAATAGAGGGTATGTGTAGGGAAGCTCTCAGTAAGGAATAGAGGGTATAGGTATGGAAGCTCTCAGTAGGGAATAGAGGGGATGGGTAGGGAAGCTCTCAGTAGGGAATAGAGGGTATGGGTATGGAAGCTCTCAGTTGGGAAATGAGGGTATAGGTATGGAAGCTCTCAGTAGGGAATAGAGGGTATGGGTAGGGAAGCTCTCAGTAGGGAATAGAGGGTATAGGTATGGAAGCTCTCAGTAGGGAATAGAGGGTATGGGTAGTGAAGCTCTCAGTAGGGAATAGAGGGTATTGGTAGGGAAGATCTCAGTAGGGAATAGAGGGTATGGGTAGGGAAGCTCTCAGTAGGGAATAGAGGGTATGGGTATGGAAGCTCTCAGTAGGGAAAAGAGGGTATGGGTATGGAAGCTCTCAGTAGGGAATAGAGGGGATGGGTAGGGAAGCTCTCGGTAGGGAATAGAGGGTATGGGTAGGGAAGCTCTCGGTAGGGAATAGAGGGTATGGGTAGGGAAGCTCTCGGTAGGGAATAGAGGGTGTGGGTAGGGAAGCTCTCAGTAGGGAATAGAGGGTATGGGTAGGGAAGCTCTCAGTAGGGAATAGAGGGTATGGGTAGGGAAGCTCTCGGTAGGGAATAGAGGGTATGGGTATGGAAGCTCTCAGTTGGGAATAGAGGGTATGGGTATGGAAGCTCTCAGTAGGGAATAGAGGGGATGGGTAGGGAAGCTCTCGGTAGGGAATAGAGGGTATGGGTAGGGAAGCTCTCGGTAGGGAATAGAGGGTATGGGTAGGGAAGCTCTCGGTAGGGAATAGAGGGTGTGGGTAGGGAAGCTCTCAGTAGGGAATAGAGGGTATGGGTAGGGAAGCTCTCAGTAGGGAATAGAGGGTATGGGTAGGGAATAGAGGGGATGGGTAGGGAAGCTCTCGGTAGGGAATAGAGGGGATGGGTAGGGAAGCTCTCGGTAGGGAATAGAGGGGATGGGTATGGAAGCTCTCAGTAGGGAATAGAGGGTATGGGTAGTGAAGCTCTCGGTAGGGAATAGTGGGTATGGGTAGGGAAGCTCTCAGTAGGGAATAGAGGGGATGGGTAGGGAAGCTCTCGGTAGGGAATAGAGGGTATGGGTAGGGAAGCTCTCAGTAGGGAATAGAGGGTATGGGTAGGAAAGCTCTCAGTAGGGAATAGAGGATATGGGTAGGGAAGCTCTCAATAGGGAATAGAGGGTATAGGTATGGAAGCTCTCAGTAGGGAATAGAGGATATGGGTAGGGAAGCTCTCAGTAGGGAATAGAGGGTATGAGTAGGGAAGCTCTCAGTAGGGAATAGAGGGGATGGGTAGGGAAGATCTCAGTAGGGAATAGAGGGTATAGGTATGAAGCTCTCAGTTGGGAATAGAGGGTATGGGTAGGGAAGCTCTCAGTCGGGAATAGAGGGTATGGGTATGGAAGCTCTCAGTAGGGAATAGAGGATATGGGTAGGGAAGCTCTCAGTAGGGAATAGAGGGTATGGGTATGGAAGCTCTCAGTAGGGAATAGAGGGTATGAGTAGGGAAGCTCTCAGTAGGGAATAGAGGGTATGAGTAGGGAAGCTCTCAGTAGGGAATAGAGGGTATGGGTATGGAAGCTCTCAGTAGGGAATAGAGGGGATGGGTAGGGAAGCTCTCAGTAGGGAATAGAGGGTATGAGTAGGGAAGCTCTCAGTTGGGAATAGAGGGTATGGGTAGGGAAGCTCTCGGTAGGGAATAGAGGGTATGGGTAGGGAAGCTCTCGGTAGGGAAAAGAGGGTGTGGGTAGGGAAGCTCTCGGTAGGGAATAGAGGGTGTGGGTAGGGAAGCTCTCAGTAGGGAATAGAGGGTATGGGTAGGGAAGCTCTCAGTAGGGAATAGAGGGTATGGGTAGGGAAGCTCTCGGTAGGGAATAGAGGGGATGGGTAGGGAAGCTCTCGGTAGGGAATAGAGGGGATGGGTAGGGAAGCTCTCGGTAGGGAATAGAGGGGATGGGTAGTGAAGCTCTCGGTAGGGAATAGTGGGTATGGGTAGGGAAGCTCTCAGTAGGGAATAGAGGGGATGGGTAGGGAAGCTCTCGGTAGGGAATAGAGGGTATGGGTAGGGAAGCTCTCGGTAGGGAATAGAGGGTATGGGTAGGGAAGCTCTCGGTACGGAATAGAGGGTATGGGTAGGGAAGCTCTCGGTAGGGAATAGAGGGGATGGGTAGGGAAGCTCTCGGTAGGGAATAGAGGGGATGGGTAGGGAAGCTCTCGGTAGGGAATAGAGGGGATGGGTAGTGAAGCTCTCGGTAGGGAATAGTGGGTATGGGTAGGGAAGCTCTCAGTAGGGAATAGAGGGGATGGATAGGGAAGCTCTCGGTAGGGAATAGAGGGTATGGGTAGGGAAGCTCTCGGTAGGGAATAGAGGGAATGGGTAGGGAAGCTCTCGGTAGGGAATAGAGGGTATGAGTAGGGAAGCTCTCGGTAGGGAATAGAGGGTATGGGTAGGGAAGCTCTCGGTAGCGAATAGAGGGTATGAGTAGGGAAGCTCTCAGTAGGGAATAGAGGGTATGGGTAGGGAAGCCCTCAGTAGGGAATAGAGGGTATGGGTAGGGAAGCTCTCGGTAGGGAATAGAGGGGATGGGTAGGGAAGCTCTCGGTAGGGAATAGAGGGTATGGGTAGGGAAGCTCTCGGTAGGGAATAGAGGGGATGGGTATGGAAGCTCTCAGTAGGGAATAGAGGGTATGGATAGGGAAGCTCTCAGTTGGGAATAGAGGGTATGGATAGGGAAGCTCTCAGTAGGGAATAGAGGGTATGGGTAGGGAAGCTCTCAGTAGGGAATAGAGGGTATGGGTAGGGAAGCTCTCAGTTGGGAATAGAGGGTATGGGTAGGGAAGCTCTCAGTAGGGAATAGAGGGTATGGATAGGGAAGCTCTCAGTAGGGAATAGAGGGTATGGGTAGGGAAGCTCTCAGTTGGGAATAGAGGGTATGGGTAGGGAAGCTCTCAGTAGGGAATAGAGGGGATGGGTAGGGAAGCTCTCAGTAGGGAATAGAGGGTATAGGTATGGAAGCTCTCAGTAGGGAATAGAGGATATGGGTAGGGAAGCTCTCAGTAGGGAATAGAGGGTATGGGTAGTGAAGCTCTCAGTAGGGAATAGAGGGTATGAGTAGGGAAGCTCTCAGTAGGGAATAGAGGGGATGGGTAGGGAAGATCTCAGTAGGGAATAGAGGGTATAGGTATGGAAGCTCTCAGTTGGGAATAGAGGGTATGGGTATGGAAGCTCTCAGTAGGGAATAGAGGGTATGGATAGGGAAGCTCTCAGTAGGGAATAGAGGGTATGGGTAGGGAAGCTCTCAGTTGGGAATAGAGGGTATGGGTAGGGAAGCTCTCAGTTGGGAATAGAGGGTATGGGTAGGGAAGCTCTCAGTAGGGAATAGAGGGTATGGATAGGGAAGCTCTCAGTAGGGAATAGAGGGTATGGGTAGGGAAGCTCTCAGTTGGGAATAGAGGGTATGGGTAGGGAAGCTCTCAGTAGGGAATAGAGGGGATGGGTAGGGAAGCTCTCAGTAGGGAATAGAGGGTATAGGTATGGAAGCTCTCAGTAGGGAATAGAGGATATGGGTAGGGAAGCTCTCAGTAGGGAATAGAGGGTATGGGTAGTGAAGCTCTCAGTAGGGAATAGAGGGTATGAGTAGGGAAGCTCTCAGTAGGGAATAGAGGGGATGGGTAGGGAAGATCTCAGTAGGGAATAGAGGGTATAGGTATGGAAGCTCTCAGTTGGGAATAGAGGGTATGGGTATGGAAGCTCTCAGTAGGGAATAGAGGGGATGGGTAGTGAAGCTCTCAGTAGGGAATAGAGGGTATGGGTATGGAAGGTCTCAGTAGGGAATAGAGGGTATGGGTAGGGAAGCTCTCAGTAGGGAATAGAGGGTATGGGTATGGAAGCTCTCGGTAGGGAATAGAGGGTATGGGTAGGGAAGCTCTCGGTAGGGAATAGAGGGTGTGGGTAGGGAAGCTCTCAGTAGGGAATAGAGGGTATGGGTAGGGAAGCTCTCAGTAGGGAATAGAGGGTATGGGTAGGGAAGCTCTCGGTAGGGAATAGAGGGGATGGGTAGGGAAGCTCTCGGTAGGGAATAGAGGGGATGGGTAGTGAAGCTCTCGGTAGGGAATAGTGGGTATGGGTAGGGAAGCTCTCGGTAGGGAATAGAGGGGATGGGTAGGGAAGCTCTCGGTAGGGAATAGAGGGTATGGGTAGGGAAGCTCTCGGTAGGGAATAGAGGGTATGGGTAGGGAAGCTCTCGGTAGGGAATAGAGGGTATGGGTAGGGAAGCTCTCGGTAGGGAATAGAGGGGATGGGTAGGGAAGCTCTCGGTAGGGAATAGAGGGGATGGGTAGGGAAGCTCTCGGTAGGGAATAGAGGGGATGGGTAGTGAAGCTCTCAGTAGGGAATAGTTGGTATGGGTAGGGAAGCTCTCAGTAGGGAATAGAAGGGATGGGTAGGGAAGCTCTCGGTAGGGAATAGAGGGTATGGGTAGGGAAGCTCTCGGTAGGGAATAGAGGGTATGGGTAGGGAAGCTCTCGGTAGGGAATAGAGGGTATGGGTAGGGAAGCTCTCGGTAGGGAATAGAGGGTATGGGTAGGGAAGCTCTCGGTAGGGAATAGAGGGTATGAGTAAGGAAGCTCTCGGTAGGGAATAGAGGGTATGGGTAGGGAAGCTCTCGGTAGGGAATAGAGGGTATGAGTAGGGAAGCTCTCAGTAGGGAATAGAGGGTATGGGTAGGGAAGCTCTCGGTAGGGAATAGAGGGGATGGGTAGTAAAGCTCTCGGTAGGGAATAGAGGGGATGGGTAGTGAAGCTCTCGGTAGGGAATAGTGGGTATGAGTAGGGAAGCTCTCAGTAGGGAATAGAGGGTATGGGTAGGGAAGCTCTCGGTAGGGAATAGAGGGTATGAGTAGGGAAGCTCTCAGTAGGGAATAGAGGGTATGGGTAGGGAAGCTCTCGGTAGGGAATAGAGGGGATGGGTAGGGAAGCTCTCGGTAGGGAATAGAGGGGATGGGTAGTGAAGCTCTCGGTAGGGAATAGTGGGTATGGGTAGGGAAGCTCTCAGTAGGGAATAGAGGGTATGGGTAGGGAAGCTCTCGGTAGGGAATAGAGGGGATGGGTATGGAAGCTCTCAGTAGGGAATAGAGGGTATGGGTAGGGAAGCTCTCGGTAGGGAATAGAGGGTATGGGTAGGGAAGCTCTCGGTAGGGAATAGAGGGGATGGGTATGGAAGCTCTCAGTAGGGAATAGATGGGATGGGTAGGAAAGCTCTCAGTTGGGAATAGAGGGTATGGGTAGGGAAGCTCTCGGTAGGGAATAGAGGGTATGGGTAGGGAAGCTCTCGGTAGGGAATAGAGGGGATGGGTATGGAAGCTCTCAGTAGGGAATAGAGGGTATGGGTAGGGAAGCTCTCAGTTGGGAATAGAGGGTATGGGTAGGGAAGCTCTCAGTTGGGAATAGAGGGTATGGGTAGGGAAGCTCTCAGTAGGGAATAGAGGGTATGGGTATGGAAGCTCTCAGTAGGGAATAGAGGGTATGGGTAGGGAAGCTCTCAGTAGGGAATAGAGGGTATGGGTAGGGAAGCTCTCAGTTGGGAATAGAGGGTATGGGTAGGGAAGCTCTCAGTAGGGAATAGAGGGTATGGGTAGGAAAGCTCTCAGTAGGGAATAGAGGATATGGGTAGGGAAGCTCTCAATAGGGAATAGAGGGTATAGGTATGGAAGCTCTCAGTAGGGAATAGAGGATATGGGTAGGGAAGCTCTCAGTAGGGAATAGAGGGTATGGGTAGTGAAGCTCTCAGTGGGGAATAGAGGGTATGAGTAGGGAAGCTCTCAGTAGGGAATAGAGGGGATGGGTAGGGAAGATCTCAGTAGGGAATAGAGGGTATAGGTATGAAGCTCTCAGTTGGGAATAGAGGGTATGGGTATGGAAGCTCTCAGTAGGGAATAGAGGGGATGGGTAGTGAAGCTCTCAGTAGGGAATAGAGGGTATGGGTATGGAAGGTCTCAGTAGGGAATAGAGGGTATGGGTATGGAAGGTCTCAGTAGGGAATAGAGGGTATGGGTAGTAAAGCTCTCAGTAGGGAATAGAGGGTATAGGTATGGAAGCTCTTGGTAGGGAATAGAGGGTATGGGTAGGGAAGCTCTCAGTAGGGAATAGAGGGTATGGGTAGGGAAGCTCTCAGTAGGGAATAGAGGGTATAGGTATGGAAGCTCTCAGTTGGGAATAGAGGGTATAGGTATGGAAGGTCTCAGTAGGGAATAGAGGGTATAGGTATGGAAGCTCTCAGTAGGGAATAGAGGGAATGGGTAGGGAAGCTCTCAGTAGGGAATAGAGGGTATGGGTATGGAAGCTCTCAGTTGGGAATAGAGGGTATAGGTATGGAAGCTCTCAGTAGGGAATAGAGGGTATGGGTAGTGAAGCTCTCAGTAGGGAAGAGAGGGTATGGGTAGTAAAGCTCTCAGTAGGGAATAGAGGGTATTGGTAGGGAAGATCTCAGTAGGGAATAGAGGGTATGGGTAGGGAAGCTCTCAGTAGGGAATAGAGGGTATGGGTATGGAAGCTCTCAGTAGGGAATAGAGGGTATAGGTATGGAAGCTCTCAGTTGGGAATAGAGGGTATGGGTAGGGAAGCTCTCGGTAGGGAATAGAGGGTATGGGTAGGGAAGCTCTCGGTAGGGAATAGAGGGTATGGGTAGGGAAGCTCTCGGTAGGGAATAGAGGGTGTGGGTAGGGAAGCTCTCAGTAGGGAATAGAGGGTATGGGTAGGGAAGCTCTCGGTAGGGAATAGAGGGTATGGGTAGGGAAGCTCTCGGTAGGGAATAGAGGGGATGGGTAGGGAAGCTCTCGGTAGGGAATAGAGGGGATGGGTAGGGAAGCTCTCGGTAGGGAATAGAGGGGATGGGTAGTGAAGCTCTCGGTAGGGAATAGTGGGTATGGGTAGGGAAGCTCTCAGTAGGGAATAGAGGGGATGGGTAGGGAAGCTCTCGGTAGGGAATAGAGGGTATGGGTAGGGAAGCTCTCGGTAGGGAATAGAGGGGATGGGTATGGAAGCTCTCAGTAGGGAATAGAGGGTATGGGTAGTAAAGCTCTCAGTAGGGAATAGAGGGTATGGGTAGGGAAGCTCTCAGTTGGGAATAGAGGGTATGGGTAGGGAAGCTCTCAGTTGGGAATAGAGGGTATGGGTAGGGAAGCTCTCAGTAGGGAATAGAGGGTATGGGTATGGAAGCTCTCAGTAGGGAATAGAGGGTATGAGTAGGGAAGCTCTCAGTAGGGAATAGAGGGTATGGGTATGGAAGCTCTCAGTAGGGAATAGAGGGGATGGGTATGGAAGCTCTCAGTAGGGAATAGAGGGGATGGGTAGGAAAGCTCTCAGTAGGGAATAGAGGATATGGGTAGGGAAGCTCTCAATAGGGAATAGAGGGTATAGGTATGGAAGCTCTCAGTAGGGAATAGAGGATATGGGTAGGGAAGCTCTCAGTAGGGAATAGAGGGTATGGGTAGTGAAGCTCTCAGTAGGGAATAGAGGGTATGAGCAGGGAAGCTCTCAGTAGGGAATAGAGGGGATGGGTAGGGAAGATCTCAGTAGGGAATAGAGGGTATAGGTATGAAGCTCTCAGTTGGGAATAGAGGGTATGGGTAGGGAAGCTCTCAGTAGGGAATAGAGGGTATAGGTATGGAAGCTCTCAGTAGGGAATAGAGGGTATGGGTAGGGAAGCTCTCAGTAGGGAATAGAGGGGATGGGTAGGGAAGCTCTCGGTAGGGAATAGAGGGTGTGGGTAGGGAAGCTCTCAGTAGGGAATTGAGGGTATGGGTAGGGAAGCTCTCTGTAGGGAATAGAGGGTATGGGTAGGGAAGCTCTCGGTAGGGAATAGAGGGTATAGGTATGGAAGCTCTCGGTAGGGAATAGAGGGTATGGGTAGGGAAGCTCTCGGTAGGGAATAGAGGGTATGGGTAGGGAAGCTCTCGGTAGGGAATAGAGGGTATGGGTAGGGAAGCTCTCGGTAGGGAATAGAGGGGATGGGTAGTGAAGCTCTCGGTAGGGAATAGTGGGTATGGGTAGGGAAGCTCTCGGTAGGGAATAGAGGGGATGGGTATGGAAGCTCTCGGTAGGGAATAGAGGGTATGGGTAGGGAAGCTCTCGGTAGGGAATAGAGGGGATGGGTATGGAAGCTCTCACTAGGGAATAGAGGGTATGGATAGGGAAGCTCTCAGTTGGGAATAGAGGGTATGGGTAGGGAAGCTCTCAGTTGGGAATAGAGGGTATGGGTAGGGAAGCTCTCAGTAGGGAATAGAGGGTATGGGTATGGAAGCTCTCGGTAGGGAATAGAGGGTATGGGTAAGGAAGCTCTCGGTAGGGAATAGAGGGTGTGGGTAGGGAAGCTCTCAGTAGGGAATAGAGGGTATGGGTAGGGAAGCTCTCAGTAGGGAATAGAGGGTATGGGTAGGGAAGCTCTCGGTAGGGAATAGAGGGGATGGGTAGGGAAGCTCTCGGTAGGGAATAGAGGGGATGGGTAGGGAAGCTCTCGGTAGGGAATAGAGGGTATGGGTAGGGAAGCTCTCGGTAGGGAATAGAGGGGATGGGTAGTGAAGCTCTCGGTAGGGAATAGTGGGTATGGGTAGGGAAGCTCTCGGTAGGGAATAGAGGGTATGGGTATGGAAGCTCTCAGTAGGGAATAGAGGGTATGGGTAGGGAAGCTCTCGGTAGGGAATAGAGGGTATAGGTAGGGAAGCTCTCAGTAGGGAATAGAGGGTATGGGTAGGGAAGCTCTCAGTAGGGAATAGAGGGTATGGGTAGGGAAGCTCTCGGTAGGGAATAGAGGGTATAGGTATGGAAGCTCTCGGTAGGGAATAGAGGGTATGGGTAGGGAAGCTCTCAATAGGGAATAGAGGGTATGGGTAGTGAAGCTCTCAGTAGGGAATAGAGGGTATGGGTAGTGAAGCTCTCAGTAGGGAATAGAGGATATGGGTAGGGAAGCTCTCAGTAGGGAATAGAGGGTATGGGTATGGAAGGTCTCAGTAGGGAATAGAGGGTATGGGTAGGGAAGCTCTCAGTAGGGAATAGAGGGTATGGGTAGGGAAGCTCTCAGTAGGGAATAGAGGGTATGGGTATGGAAGGACTCAGTAGGGAATAGAGGGTATGGGTAGTAAAGCTCTCAGTAGGGAATAGAGGGTATAGGTATGGAAGCTCTCGGTAGGGAATAGAGGGTATGGGTAGGGAAGCTCTCAGTAGGGAATAGAGGGTATGGGTAGGGAAGCTCTCAGTAGGGAATAGAGGGTATGGGTATGGAAGGTCTCAGTAGGGAATAGAGGGTATGGGTAGGGAAGCTCTCAGTAGGGAATAGAGGGTATGGGTATGGAAGGACTCAGTAGGGAATAGAGGGTATGGGTAGTGAAGCTCTCAGTAGGGAATAGAGGGTATGGGTAGTAAAGCTCTCAGTAGGGAATAGAGGGTATAGGTAGGGAAGCTCTCAGTAGGGAATAGAGGGTATGGGTAGGGAAGCTCTCAGTAGGGAATAGAGGGTATAGGTATGGAAGCTCTCAGTAGGGAATAGAGGGTATAGGTAATGAAGCTCTCAGTAGGGAATAGAGGGTATGGGTAGTGAAGCTCTCAGTAGGGAATAGAGGGTATGGGTAGGGAAGCTCTCAGTAGAGAATAGAGGGTATGGGTAGTAAAGCTCTCAGTAGGGAATAGAGGGTATGGGTAGGGAAGCTCTCAGTAGGGAATAGAGGGTATGGGTATGGAAGCTCTCAGTAGGGAATAGAGGGTATGGGTAGGGAAGCTCTCGGTAGGGAATAGAGGGTATAGGTAGGGAAGCTCTCAGTAGGGAATAGAGGGTATGGGTAGGGAAGCTCTCAGTAGGGAATAGAGGGTATGGGTAGGGAAGCTCTCGGTAGGGAATAGAGGGTATAGGTATGGAAGCTCTCGGTAGGGAATAGAGGGTATGGGTAGGGAAGCTCTCAATAGGGAATAGAGGGTATGGGTAGTGAAGCTCTCAGTAGGGAATAGAGGATATGGGTAGGGAAGCTCTCAGTAGGGAATAGAGGGTATGGGTATGGAAGGTCTCAGTAGGGAATAGAGGGTATGGGTAGGGAAGCTCTCAGTAGGGAATAGAGGGTATGGGTAGGGAAGCTCTCAGTAGGGAATAGAGGGTATGGGTATGGAAGGACTCAGTAGGGAATAGAGGGTATGGGTAGTAAAGCTCTCAGTAGGGAATAGAGGGTATAGGTATGGAAGCTCTCGGTAGGGAATAGAGGGTATGGGTAGGGAAGCTCTCAGTAGGGAATAGAGGGTATGGGTAGGGAAGCTCTCAGTAGGGAATAGAGGGTATGGGTATGGAAGGTCTCAGTAGGGAATAGAGGGTATGGGTAGGGAAGCTCTCAGTAGGGAATAGAGGGTATGGGTATGGAAGGACTCAGTAGGGAATAGAGGGTATGGGTAGTGAAGCTCTCAGTAGGGAATAGAGGGTATGGGTAGTAAAGCTCTCAGTAGGGAATAGAGGGTATAGGTAGGGAAGCTCTCAGTAGGGAATAGAGGGTATGGGTAGGGAAGCTCTCAGTAGGGAATAGAGGGTATAGGTATGGAAGCTCTCAGTAGGGAATAGAGGGTATAGGTAATGAAGCTCTCAGTAGGGAATAGAGGGTATGGGTAGTGAAGCTCTCAGTAGGGAATAGAGGGTATGGGTAGGGAAGCTCTCAGTAGAGAATAGAGGGTATGGGTAGTAAAGCTCTCAGTAGGGAATAGAGGGTATGGGTAGGGAAGCTCTCAGTAGGGAATAGAGGGTATAGGTATGGAAGCTCTCAGTTGGCAATAGAGGGTATGGGTAGGGAAGCTCTCAGTAAGGAATAGAGGGTATAGGTATGGAAGCTCTCAGTAGGGAATAGAGGGGATGGGTAGGGAAGCTCTCAGTAGGGAATAGAGGGTATGGGTATGGAAGCTCTCAGTTGGGAATAGAGGGTATGGGTAGGGAAGCTCTCAGTAGGGAATAGAGGGTATAGGTATGGAAGCTCTCAGTAGGGAATAGAGGGTATGGGTAGTGAAGCTCTCAGTAGGGAATAGAGGGTATGGATAGGGAAGCTCTCAGTTGGGAATAGAGGATATGGGTAGGGAAGCTCTCAGTTGGGAATAGAGGGTATGGGTAGGGAAGCTCTCAGTAGGGAATAGAGGGGATGGGTAGGGAAGCTTTCAGTAGGGAATAGAGGGTATAGGTATGGAAGCTCTCAGTAGGGAATAGAGGATATGGGTAGGGAAGCTCTCAGTAGGGAATAGAGGGTATGGGTAGTGAAGCTCTCAGTAGGGAATAGAGGGTATGAGTAGGGAAGCTCTCAGTAGGGAATAGAGGGGATGGGTAGGGAAGATCTCAGTAGGGAATAGAGGGTATAGGTATGAAGCTCTCAGTTGGGAATAGAGGGTATGGGTATGGAAGCTCTCAGTAGGGAATAGAGGGGATGGGTAGTGAAGCTCTCAGTAGGGAATAGAGGGTATGGGTATGGAAGGTCTCAGTAGGGAATAGAGGGTATGGGTAGGGAAGCTCTCGGTAGGGAATAGAGGGTATGGGTAGGGAAGCTCTCGGTAGGGAATAGAGGGTATGGGTAGGGAAGCTCTCGGTAGGGAATAGAGGGTATGGGTAGGGAAGCTCTCGGTAGGGAATAGAGGGGATGGGTAGGGAAGCTCTCGGTAGGGAATAGAGGGGATGGGTAGGGAAGCTCTCGGTAGGGAATAGAGGGGATGGGTAGTGAAGCTCTCGGTAGGGAATAGTGGGTATGGGTAGGGAAGCTCTCAGTAGGGAATAGAGGGGATGGGTAGGGAAGCTCTCGGTAGGGAATAGAGGGTATGGGTAGGGAAGCTCTCGGTAGGGAATAGAGGGTATGGGTAGGGAAGCTCTCGGTAGGGAATAGAGGGTATGGGTAGGGAAGCTCTCGGTAGGGAATAGAGGGTATGAGTAGGGAAGCTCTCGGTAGGGAATAGAGGGTATGGGTAGGGAAGCTCTCGGTAGGGAATAGAGGGTATGAGTAGGGAAGCTCTCAGTAGGGAATAGAGGGTATGAGTAGGGAAGCTCTCAGTAGGGAATAGAGGGGATGGGTAGGGAAGATCTCAGTAGGGAATAGAGGGTATAGGTATGAAGCTCTCAGTTGGGAATAGAGGGTATGGGTAGGGAAGCTCTCAGTAGGGAATAGAGGGTATGGGTAGGGAAGCTCTCAGTAGGGAATAGAGGGGATGGGTATGGAAGCTCTCAGTAGGGAATAGAGGATATGGGTAGG
Source organism: Lithobates pipiens (assembly GCF_037356315.1). Lineage (NCBI taxonomy): Eukaryota > Metazoa > Chordata > Amphibia > Anura > Ranidae > Lithobates > Lithobates pipiens. The sequence continues at coordinate 3,384,600 of NW_027507871.1, read as the reverse complement.
GAAGCTCTCAGTAGGGAATAGAGGGTATGGGTATGGAAGCTCTCAGTAGGGAATAGAGGGTATGAGTAGGGAAGCTCTCAGTAGGGAATAGAGGGTATGAGTAGGGAAGCTCTCAGTAGGGAATAGAGGGTATGGGTATGGAAGCTCTCAGTAGGGAATAGAGGGGATGGGTAGGGAAGCTCTCAGTAGGGAATAGAGGGTATGAGTAGGGAAGCTCTCAGTTGGGAATAGAGGGTATGGGTAGGGAAGCTCTCGGTAGGGAATAGAGGGTATGGGTAGGGAAGCTCTCGGTAGGGAAAAGAGGGTATGGGTAGGGAAGCTCTCGGTAGGGAATAGAGGGTGTGGGTAGGGAAGCTCTCAGTAGGGAATAGAGGGTATGGGTAGGGAAGCTCTCAGTAGGGAATAGAGGGTATGGGTAGGGAAGCTCTCGGTAGGGAATAGAGGGGATGGGTAGGGAAGCTCTCGGTAGGGAATAGAGGGGATGGGTAGGGAAGCTCTCGGTAGGGAATAGCGGGGATGGGTAGTGAAGCTCTCGGTAGGGAATAGTGGGTATGGGTAGGGAAGCTCTCAGTAGGGAATAGAGGGGATGGGTAGGGAAGCTCTCGGTAGGGAATAGAGGGTATGGGTAGGGAAGCTCTCGGTAGGGAATAGAGGGTATGGGTAGGGAAGCTCTCGGTAGGGAATAGAGGGTATGGGTAGGGAAGCTCTCGGTACGGAATAGAGGGTATGGGTAGGGAAGCTCTCGGTAGGGAATAGAGGGGATGGGTAGGGAAGCTCTCGGTAGGGAATAGAGGGGATGGGTAGGGAAGCTCTCGGTAGGGAATAGAGGGGATGGGTAGTGAAGCTCTCGGTAGGGAATAGTGGGTATGGGTAGGGAAGCTCTCAGTAGGGAATAGAGGGGATGGGTAGGGAAGCTCTCGGTAGGGAATAGAGGGTATGGGTAGGGAAGCTCTCGGTAGGGAATAGAGGGAATGGGTAGGGAAGCTCTCGGTAGGGAATAGAGGGTATGAGTAGGGAAGCTCTCGGTAGGGAATAGAGGGTATGGGTAGGGAAGCTCTCGGTAGGGAATAGAGGGTATGAGTAGGGAAGCTCTCAGTAGGGAATAGAGGGTATGGGTAGGGAAGCTCTCGGTAGGGAATAGAGGATATGGGTAGGGAAGCTCTCGGTAGGGAATAGAGGGGATGGGTATGGAAGCTCTCAGTAGGGAATAGAGGGTATGGGTATGGAAGGTCTCAGTAGGGAATAGAGGGTATGGGTAGGGAAGCTCTCAGTAGGGAATAGAGGGTATGGGTATGGAAGCTCTCGGTAGGGAATAGAGGGTATGGGTAGGGAAGCTCTCGGTAGGGAATAGAGGGTATGGATAGGGAAGCTCTCAGTTGGGAATAGAGGGTATGGGTATGGAAGCTCTCAGTAGGGAATAGAGGGTATGGGTAGGGAAGCTCTCAGTTGGGAATAGAGGGTATGGGTAGGGAAGCTCTCAGTAGGGAATAGAGGGGATGGGTAGGGAAGCTCTCAGTAGGGAATAGAGGGTATGGGTAGTGAAGCTCTCAGTAGGGAATAGAGGGTATGAGTAGGGAAGCTCTCAGTAGGGAATAGAGGGGATGGGTAGGGAAGATCTCAGTAGGGAATAGAGGGAATAGGTATGAAGCTCTCAGTTGGGAATAGAGGGTATGGGTATGGAAGCTCTCAGTAGGGAATAGAGGGGATGGGTAGTGAAGCTCTCAGTAGGGAATAGAGGGTATGGGTATGGAAGGTCTCAGTAGGGAATAGAGGGTATGGGTAGGGAAGCTCTCAGTAGGGAATAGAGGGTATGGGTATGGAAGCTCTCGGTAGGGAATAGAGGGTATGGGTAGGGAAGCTCTCGGTAGGGAATAGAGGGTATGGGTAGGGAAGCTCTCAGTAGGGAATAGAGGGTATGGGTAGGGAAGCTCTCAGTAGGGAATAGAGGGTATGGGTAGGGAAGCTCTCGGTAGGGAATAGAGGGGATGGGTAGGGAAGCTCTCGGTAGGGAATAGAGGGGATGGGTAGGGAAGCTCTCGGTAGGGAATAGAGGGGATTGGTAGTGAAGCTCTCGGTAGGGAATAGTGGGTATGGGTAGGGAAGCTCTCGGTAGGGAATAGAGGGTATGGGTAGGGAAGCTCTCGGTAGGGAATAGAGGGGATGGGTAGGGAAGCTCTCGGTAGGGAATAGAGGGGATGGGTAGGGAAGCTCTCGGTAGGGAATAGAGGGGATGGGTAGTGAAGCTCTCAGTAGGGAATAGTGGGTATGGGTAGGGAAGCTCTCAGTAGGGAATAGAGGGGATGGGTAGGGAAGCTCTCGGTAGGGAATAGAGGGTATGGGTAGGGAAGCTCTCGGTAGGGAATAGAGGGTATGGGTAGGGAAGCTCTCGGTAGGGAATAGAGGGTATGGGTAGGGAAGCTCTCGGTAGGGAATAGAGGGTATGGGTAGGGAAGCTCTCGGTAGGGAATAGAGGGTATGAGTAGGGAAGCTCTCGGTAGGGAATAGAGGGTATGGGTAGGGAAGCTCTCGGTAGGGAATAGAGGGTATGAGTAGGGAAGCTCTCAGTAGGGAATAGAGGGTATGGGTAGGGAAGCTCTCGGTAGGGAATAGAGGGGATGGGTAGGGAAGCTCTCGGTAGGGAATAGAGGGGATGGGTAGGGAAGCTCTCGGTAGGGAATAGAGGGGATGGGTAGTGAAGCTCTCGGTAGGGAATAGTGGGTATGGGTAGGGAAGCTCTCGGTAGGGAATAGAGGGGATGGGTAGGGAAGCTCTCGGTAGGGAATAGAGGGGATGGGTAGGGAAGCTCTCGGTAGGGAATAGAGGGGATGGGTATGGAAGCTCTCAGTAGGGAATAGAGGGTATGGGTAGGGAAGCTCTCAGTAGGGAATAGAGGGTATGGGTAGGGAAGCTCTCGGTAGGGAATAGAGGGGATGGGTATGGAAGCTCTCAGTAGGGAATAGAGGGTATGGGTAGGGAAGCTCTCAGTTGGGAATAGAGGGTATGGGTAGGGAAGCTCTCAGTTGGGAATAGAGGGTATGGGTAGGGAAGCTCTCAGTAGGGAATAGAGGGTATGGGTATGGAAGCTCTCAGTAGGGAATAGAGGGTATGGGTAGGGAAGCTCTCAGTAGGGAATAGAGGGTATGGGTAGGGAAGCTCTCAGTTGGGAATAGAGGGTATGGGTAGGGAAGCTCTCAGTAGGGAATAGAGGGTATGGGTAGGAAAGCTCTCAGTAGGGAATAGAGGATATGGGTAGGGAAGCTCTCAATAGGGAATAGAGGGTATAGGTATGGAAGCTCTCAGTAGGGAATAGAGGATATGGGTAGGGAAGCTCTCAGTAGGGAATAGAGGGTATGGGTAGTGAAGCTCTCAGTAGGGAATAGAGGGTATGAGTAGGGAAGCTCTCAGTAGGGAATAGAGGGGATGGGTAGGGAAGATCTCAGTAGGGAATAGAGGGTATAGGTATGAAGCTCTCAGTTGGGAATAGAGGGTATGGGTATGGAAGCTCTCAGTAGGGAATAGAGGGGATGGGTAGTGAAGCTCTCAGTAGGGAATAGAGGGTATGGGTATGGAAGGTCTCAGTAGGGAATAGAGGGTATGGGTAGGGAAGCTCTCAGTAGGGAATAGAGGGTATGGGTATGGAAGGTCTCAGTAGGGAATAGAGGGTATGGGTAGTAAAGCTCTCAGTAGGGAATAGAGGGTATGGGTAGGGAAGCTCTCAGTAGGGAATAGAGGGTATAGGTATGGAAGCTCTTGGTAGGGAATAGAGGGTATGGGTAGGGAAGCTCTCAGTAGGGAATAGAGGGTATGGGTAGGGAAGCTCTCAGTAGGGAATAGAGGGTATAGGTATGGAAGCTCTCAGTTGGGAATAGAGGGTATAGGTATGGAAGGTCTCAGTAGGGAATAGAGGGTATAGGTATGGAAGCTCTCAGTAGGGAATAGAGGGAATGGGTAGGGAAGCTCTCAGTAGGGAATAGAGGGTATGGGTATGGAAGCTCTCAGTTGGGAATAGAGGGTATAGGTATGGAAGCTCTCAGTAGGGAATAGAGGGTATGGGTAGTGAAGCTCTCAGTAGGGAAGAGAGGGTATGGGTAGTAAAGCTCTCAGTAGGGAATAGAGGGTATTGGTAGGGAAGATCTCAGTAGGGAATAGAGGGTATGGGTAGGGAAGCTCTCAGTAGGGAATAGAGGGTATGGGTATGGAAGCTCTCAGTAGGGAATAGAGGGTATAGGTATGGAAGCTCTCAGTAGGGAATAGAGGGAATGGGTATGGAAGCTCTCAGTAGGGAATAGAGGGTATGGGTATGGAAGCTCTCAGTAGGGAATAGAGGGTATAGGTATGGAAGCTCTCAGTTGGGAATAGAGGATATGGGTAGGGAAGCTCTCGGTAGGGAATAGAGGGTATGGGTAGGGAAGCTCTCGGTAGGGAATAGAGGGTATGGGTAGGGAAGCTCTCGGTAGGGAATAGAGGGTGTGGGTATGGAAGGTCTCAGTAGGGAATAGAGGGTATAGGTATGGAAGCTCTCAGTAGGGAATAGAGGGAATGGGTATGGAAGCTCTCAGTAGGGAATAGAGGGTATGGGTATGGAAGCTCTCAGTTGGGAATAGAGGGTATAGGTATGGAAGCTCTCAGTAGGGAATAGAGGGTATGGGTAGTGAAGCTCTCAGTAGGGAAGAGAGGGTATGGGTAGTAAAGCTCTCAGTAGGGAATAGAGGGTATTGGTAGGGAAGATCTCAGTAGGGAATAGAGGGTATGGGTAGGGAAGCTCTCAGTAGGGAATAGAGGGTATGGGTAGGGAAGCTCTCAGTAGGGAATAGAGGGTATGGGTATGGAAGCTCTCAGTAGGGAATAGAGGGTATGGGTATGGAAGCTCTCAGTAGGGAATAGAGGGTATAGGTATGGAAGCTCTCAGTTGGGAATAGAGGGTATGGGTAGGGAAGCTCTCGGTAGGGAATAGAGGGTATGGGTAGGGAAGCTCTCGGTAGGGAATAGAGGGTATGGGTAGGGAAGCTCTCGGTAGGGAATAGAGGGTGTGGGTAGGGAAGCTCTCAGTAGGGAATAGAGGGTATGGGTAGGGAAGCTCTCAGTAGGGAATAGAGGGTATGGGTAGGGAAGCTCTCGGTAGGGAATAGAGGGGATGGGTAGGGAAGCTCTCGGTAGGGAATAGAGGGGATGGGTAGGGAAGCTCTCGGTAGGGAATAGAGGGGATGGGTAGTGAAGCTCTCGGTAGGGAATAGTGGGTATGGGTAGGGAAGCTCTCAGTAGGGAATAGAGGGGATGGGTAGGGAAGCTCTCGGTAGGGAATAGAGGGTATGGGTAGGGAAGCTCTCGGTAGGGAATAGAGGGGATGGGTATGGAAGCTCTCAGTAGGGAATAGAGGGTATGGGTAGTAAAGCTCTCAGTAGGGAATAGAGGGTATGGGTAGGGAAGCTCTCAGTTGGGAATAGAGGGTATGGGTAGTGAAGCTCTCGGTAGGGAATAGAGGGTGTGGGTAGGGAAGCTCTCGGTAGGGAATAGAGGGTATGGGTAGGGAAGCTCTCAGTAGGGAATAGAGGGTATGGGTAGGGAAGCTCTCAGTAGGGAATAGAGGGTATGGGTAGGAAAGCTCTCAGTAGGGAATAGAGGATATGGGTAGGGAAGCTCTCAATAGGGAATAGAGGGTATAGGTATGGAAGCTCTCAGTAGGGAATAGAGGATATGGGTAGGGAAGCTCTCAGTAGGGAATAGAGGGTATGGGTAGTGAAGCTCTCAGTAGGGAATAGAGGGTATGGGTAGGGAAGCTCTCAGTAGGGAATAGAGGGGATGGGTAGGGAAGATCTCAGTAGGGAATAGAGGGTATAGGTATGAAGCTCTCAGTAGGGAATAGAGGGGATGGGTATGGAAGCTCTCAGTAGGGAATAGAGGGTATGGGTAGTGAAGCTCTCGGTAGGGAATAGAGGGGATGGGTATGGAAGCTCTCAGTAGGGAATAGAGGGTATGGGTAGTAAAGCTCTCAGTAGGGAATAGAGGGTATGGGTAGGGAAGCTCTCAGTAGGGAATAGAGGGTATGGGTATGGAAGCTCTCGGTAGGGAATAGAGGGTGTGGGTAGGGAAGCTCTCGGTAGGGAATAGAGGGTATGGGTAGGGAAGCTCTCAGTAGGGAATAGAGGGTATGGGTAGGGAAGCTCTCAGTAGGGAATAGAGGGTATGGGTAGGAAAGCTCTCAGTAGGGAATAGAGGATATGGGTAGGGAAGCTCTCAATAGGGAATAGAGGGTATAGGTATGGAAGCTCTCAGTAGGGAATAGAGGATATGGGTAGGGAAGCTCTCAGTAGGGAATAGAGGGTATGGGTAGTGAAGCTCTCAGTAGGGAATAGAGGGTATGAGTAGGGAAGCTCTCAGTAGGGAATAGAGGGGATGGGTAGGGAAGATCTCAGTAGGGAATAGAGGGTATAGGTATGAAGCTCTCAGTTGGGAATAGAGGGTATGGGTAGGGAAGCTCTCAGTCGGGAATAGAGGGTATGGGTATGGAAGCTCTCAGTAGGGAATAGAGGATATGGGTAGGGAAGCTCTCAGTAGGGAATAGAGGGTATGGGTATGGAAGCTCTCAGTAGGGAATAGAGGGTATGAGTAGGGAAGCTCTCAGTAGGGAATAGAGGGTATGAGTAGGGAAGCTCTCAGTTGGGAATAGAGGGTATGGGTAGGGAAGCTCTCGGTAGGGAATAGAGGGTATGGGTAGGGAAGCTCTCGGTAGGGAAAAGAGGGTATGGGTAGGGAAGCTCTCGGTAGGGAATAGAGGGTGTGGGTAGGGAAGCTCTCAGTAGGGAATAGAGGGTATGGGTAGGGAAGCTCTCTGTAGGGAATAGAGGGTATGGGTAGGGAAGCTCTCGGTAGGGAATAGAGGGTATAGGTATGGAAGCTCTCAGTAGGGAATAGAGGGTATGGGTATGGAAGCTCTCGGTAGGGAATAGAGGGTATGGGTAAGGAAGCTCTCGGTAGGGAATAGAGGGTGTGGGTAGGGAAGCTCTCAGTAGGGAATAGAGGGTATGGGTAGGGAAGCTCTCGGTAGGGAATAGAGGGGATGGGTAGGGAAGCTCTCGGTAGGGAATAGAGGGGATGGGTAGGGAAGCTCTCGGTAGGGAATAGAGGGTATGGGTAGGGAAGCTCTCGGTAGGGAATAGAGGGGATGGGTAGTGAAGCTCTCGGTAGGGAATAGAGGGTATGGGTAGGGAAGCTCTCGGTAGGGAATAGAGGGTATGGGTAGGGAAGCTCTCGGTAGGGAATAGAGGGTATAGGTATGGAAGCTCTCGGTAGGGAATAGAGGGTATGGGTAGGGAAGCTCTCAGTAGGGAATAGAGGGTATGGGTAGGGAAGCTCTCAGTAGGGAATAGAGGGTATGGGTATGGAAGGTCTCAGTAGGGAATAGAGGGTATGGGTAGGGAAGCTCTCAGTAGGGAATAGAGGGTATGGGTATGGAAGGACTCAGTAGGGAATAGAGGGTATGGGTAGTAAAGCTCTCAGTAGGGAATAGAGGGTATAGGTAGGGAAGCTCTCAGTAGGGAATAGAGGGGATGGGTAGGGAAGCTCTCGGTAGGGAATAGAGGGTATGGGTAGGGAAGCTCTCGTAGGGAATAGAGGGTATGGGTAGGGAAGCTCTCGGTAGGGAATAGAGGGTATAGGTATGGAAGCTCTCGGTAGGGAATAGAGGGTATGGGTAGGGAAGCTCTCAGTAGGGAATAGAGGGTATGGGTAGGGAAGCTCTCAGTAGGGAATAGAGGGTATGGGTATGGAAGGTCTCAGTAGGGAATAGAGGGTATGGGTAGGGAAGCTCTCAGTAGGGAATAGAGGGTATGGGTATGGAAGGACTCAGTTGGGAATAGAGGGTATAGGTATGGAAGCTCTCAGTAGGGAATAGAGGATATGGGTAGTAAAGCTCTCAGTAGGGAATAGAGGGTATAGGTATGGAAGCTCTCGGTAGGGAATAGAGGGTATGGGTAGGGAAGCTCTCAGTAGGGAATAGAGGGTATGGGTATGGAAGGTCTCAGTAGGGAATAGAGGGTATGGGTAGGGAAGCTCTCAGTAGGGAATAGAGGGTATGGGTATGGAAGCTCTCAGTAGGGAATAGAGGGTATGGGTATGGAAGCTCTCAGTAGGGAATAGAGGGTATGGGTAGTAAAGCTCTCAGTAGGGAATAGAGGGTATAGGTAGGGAAGCTCTCAGTAGGGAATAGAGGGTATGGGTAGGGAAGCTCTCAGTAGGGAATAGAGGGTATAGGTATGGAAGCTCTCAGTAGGGAATAGAGGGTATAGGTATGGAAGCTCTCAGTAGGGAATAGAGGGTATGGGTAGTGAAGCTCTCGGTAGGGAATAGAGGGTATGGGTATGGAAGCTCTCAGTAGGGAATAGAGGGGATGGGTAGGGAAGCTCTCGGTAGGGAATAGAGGGTATGGGTAGGGAAGCTCTCAGTAGGGAATAGAGGGGATGGGTAGGGAAGCTCTCGGTAGGGAATAGAGGGTATGGGTATGGAAGCTCTCAGTAGGGAATAGAGGGGATGGGTAGGGAAGCTCTCGGTAGGGAATAGAGGGTATGGGTAGGGAAGCTCTCGGTAGGGAATAGAGGGTATGGGTAGGGAAGCTCTCGGTAGGGAATAGAGGGTATAGGTATGGAAGCTCTCGGTAGGGAATAGAGGGTATGGGTAGGGAAGCTCTCAGTAGGGAATAGAGGGGATGGGTAGTGAAGCTCTCGGTAGGGAATAGAGGGTATGGGTATGGAAGCTCTCAGTAGGGAATAGAGGGGATGGGTAGGGAAGCTCTCGGTAGGGAATAGAGGGTATGGGTAGGGAAGCTCTCGGTAGGGAATAGAGGGTATGGGTAGGGAAGCTCTCGGTAGGGAATAGAGGGTATAGGTATGGAAGCTCTCGGTAGGGAATAGAGGGTATGGGTAGGGAAGCTCTCAGTAGGGAATAGAGGGTATGGGTAGGGAAGCTCTCAGTAGGGAATAGAGGGTATGGGTATGGAAGGTCTCAGTAGGGAATAGAGGGTATGGGTAGGGAAGCTCTCAGTAGGGAATAGAGGGTATGGGTATGGAAGGACTCAGTAGGGAATAGAGGGTATGGGTAGTAAAGCTCTCAGTAGGGAATAGAGGGTATAGGTAGGGAAGCTCTCAGTAGGGAATAGAGGGGATGGGTAGGGAAGCTCTCGGTAGGGAATAGAGGGTATGGGTAGGGAAGCTCTCGGTAGGGAATAGAGGGTATGGGTAGGGAAGCTCTCGGTAGGGAATAGAGGGTATAGGTATGGAAGCTCTCGGTAGGGAATAGAGGGTATGGGTAGGGAAGCTCTCAGTAGGGAATAGAGGGTATGGGTAGGGAAGCTCTCAGTAGGGAATAGAGGGTATGGGTATGGAAGGTCTCAGTAGGGAATAGAGGGTATGGGTAGGGAAGCTCTCAGTAGGGAATAGAGGGTATGGGTATGGAAGGACTCAGTTGGGAATAGAGGGTATAGGTATGGAAGCTCTCAGTAGGGAATAGAGGATATGGGTAGTAAAGCTCTCAGTAGGGAATAGAGGGTATAGGTATGGAAGCTCTCGGTAGGGAATAGAGGGTATGGGTAGGGAAGCTCTCAGTAGGGAATAGAGGGTATGGGTAGGGAAGCTCTCAGTAGGGAATAGAGGGTATGGGTATGGAAGGTCTCAGTAGGGAATAGAGGGTATGGGTAGGGAAGCTCTCAGTAGGGAATAGAGGGTATGGGTATGGAAGGACTCAGTAGGGAATAGAGGGTATGGGTAGTAAAGCTCTCAGTAGGGAATAGAGGGTATAGGTAGGGAAGCTCTCAGTAGGGAATAGAGGGTATGGGTAGGGAAGCTCTCAGTAGGGAATAGAGGGTATAGGTATGGAAGCTCTCAGTAGGGAATAGAGGGTATAGGTAATGAAGCTCTCAGTAGGGAATAGAGGGTATGGGTAGTGAAGCTCTCAGTAGGGAATAGAGGGTATGGGTAGGGAAGCTCTCAGTAGAGAATAGAGGGTATGGGTAGTAAAGCTCTCAGTAGGGAATAGAGGGTATGGGTAGGGAAGCTCTCAGTAGGGAATAGAGGGTATAGGTATGGAAGCTCTCAGTAGGGAATAGAGGGTATGGGTAGTGAAGCTCTCAGTAGGGAATAGAGGGTATGGGTAGTAAAGCTCTCAGTAGGGAATAGAGAGTATTGGTAGGGAAGATCTCAGTAGGGAATAGAGGGTATGGGTAGGGAAGCTCTCAGTAGGGAATAGAGGGTATGGGTATGGAAGCTCTCAGTAGGGAAAAGAGGGTATAGGTATGGAAGCTCTCAGTTGGGAATAGAGGGTATGGGTAGGGAAGCTCTCAGTAGGGAATAGAGGGGATGGGTAGGGAAGCTCTCGGTAGGGAATAGAGGGTATGGGTAGGGAAGCTCTCGGTAGGGAATAGAGGGTATGGGTAGGGAAGCTCTCGGTAGGGAATAGAGGGTATGGGTAGGGAAGCTCTCGGTAGGGAATAGAGGGTGTGGGTAGGGAAGCTCTCAGTAGGGAATAGAGGGTATGGGTAGGGAAGCTCTCAGTAGGGAATAGAGGGTATGGGTAGGGAATAGAGGGGATGGGTAGGGAAGCTCTCGGTAGGGAATAGAGGGGATGGGTAGGGAAGCTCTCGGTAGGGAATAGAGGGTATGGGTAGTGAAGCTCTCGGTAGGGAATAGTGGGTATGGGTAGGGAAGCTCTCAGTAGGGAATAGAGGGGATGGGTAGGGAAGCTCTCGGTAGGGAATAGAGGGTATGGGTAGGGAAGCTCTCGGTAGGGAATAGAGGGTATGGGTAGGGAAGCTCTCGGTAGGGAATAGAGGGGATGGGTATGGAAGCTCTCAGTAGGGAATAGAGGGTATGGGTAGGGAAGCTCTCAGTAGGGAATAGAGGGTATGGGTAGGGAAGCTCTCAGTAGGGAATAGAGGATATGGGTAGGGAAGCTCTCAGTAGGGAATAGAGGGTATGAGTAGGGAAGCTCTCAGTAGGGAATAGAGGGGATGGGTAGGGAAGATCTCAATAGGGAATAGAGGGTATAGGTATGAAGCTCTCAGTTGGGAATAGAGGGTATGGGTAGGGAAGCTCTCAGTCGGGAATAGAGGGTATGGGTATGGAAGCTCTCAGTAGGGAATAGAGGATATGGGTAGGGAAGCTCTCAGTAGGGAATAGAGGGTATAGGTATGAAGCTCTCAGTTGGGAATAGAGGGTATGAGTAGGGAAGCTCTCAGTAGGGAATAGAGGGTATGGGTATGGAAGCTCTCAGTAGGGAATAGAGGGGATGGGTAGGGAAGCTCTCAGTAGGGAATAGAGGGTATGAGTAGGGAAGCTCTCAGTTGGGAATAGAGGGTATGGGTAGGGAAGCTCTCGGTAGGGAATAGAGGGTATGGGTAGGGAAGCTCTCGGTAGGGAAAAGAGGGTATGGGTAGGGAAGCTCTCGGTAGGGAATAGAGGGTGTGGGTAGGGAAGCTCTCAGTAGGGAATAGAGGGTATGGGTAGGGAAGCTCTCAGTAGGGAATAGAGGGTATGGGTAGGGAAGCTCTCGGTAGGGAATAGAGGGGATGGGTAGGGAAGCTCTCGGTAGGGAATAGAGGGGATGGGTAGGGAAGCTCTCGGTAGGGAATAGAGGGGATGGGTAGTGAAGCTCTCGGTAGGGAATAGTGGGTATGGGTAGGGAAGCTCTCAGTAGGGAATAGAGGGGATGGGTAGGGAAGCTCTCGGTAGGGAATAGAGGGTATGGGTAGGGAAGCTCTCGGTAGGGAATAGAGGGTATGGGTAGGGAAGCTCTCGGTAGGGAATAGAGGGTATGGGTAGGGAAGCTCTCGGTACGGAATAGAGGGTATGGGTAGGGAAGCTCTCGGTAGGGAATAGAGGGGATGGGTAGGGAAGCTCTCGGTAGGGAATAGAGGGGATGGGTAGGGAAGCTCTCGGTAGGGAATAGAGGGGATGGGTAGTGAAGCTCTCGGTAGGGAATAGTGGGTATGGGTAGGGAAGCTCTCAGTAGGGAATAGAGGGGATGGGTAGGGAAGCTCTCGGTAGGGAATAGAGGGGATGGGTAGGGAAGCTCTCAGTAGGGAATAGAGGGGATGGGTAGGGAAGCTCTCAGTAGGGAATAGAGGGTATAGGTATGGAAGCTCTCAGTAGGGAATAGAGGATATGGGTAGGGAAGCTCTCAGTAGGGAATAGAGGGTATGGGTAGTGAAGCTCTCAGTAGGGAATAGAGGGTATGAGTAGGGAAGCTCTCAGTAGGGAATAGAGGGTATGAGTAGGGAAGCTCTCAGTAGGGAATAGAGGGGATGGGTAGGGAAGATCTCAGTAGGGAATAGAGGGTATAGGTATGAAGCTCTCAGTTGGGAATAGAGGGTATGGGTATGGAAGCTCTCAGTAGGGAATAGAGGGGATGGGTAGTGAAGCTCTCAGTAGGGAATAGAGGGTATGGGTATGGAAGGTCTCAGTAGGGAATAGAGGGTATGGGTAGGGAAGCTCTCAGTAGGGAATAGAGGGTATGGGTATGGAAGCTCTCGGTAGGGAATAGAGGGTATGGGTAGGGAAGCTCTCGGTAGGGAATAGAGGGTGTGGGTAGGGAAGCTCTCAGTAGGGAATAGAGGGTATGGGTAGGGAAGCTCTCAGTAGGGAATAGAGGGTATGGGTAGGGAAGCTCTCGGTAGGGAATAGAGGGGATGGGTAGGGAAGCTCTCGGTAGGGAATAGAGGGGATGGGTAGGGAAGCTCTCGGTAGGGAATAGAGGGGATGGGTAGTGAAGCTCTCGGTAGGGAATAGTGGGTATGGGTAGGGAAGCTCTCGGTAGGGAATAGAGGGGATGGGTAGGGAAGCTCTCGGTAGGGAATAGAGGGTATGGGTAGGGAAGCTCTCGGTAGGGAATAGAGGGTATGGGTATGGAAGCTCTCGGTAGGGAATAGAGGGTATGGTTAGGGAAGCTTTCGGTAGGGAATAGAGGGTATGGGTAGGGAAGCTCTCGGTAGGGAATAGAGGGGATGGGTAGGGAAGCTCTCGGTAGGGAATAGAGGGGATGGGTAGGGAAGCTCTCGGTAGGGAATAGAGGGGATGGGTAGTGAAGCTCTCGGTAGGGAATAGAGGGGATGGGTAGGGAAGCTCTCGGTAGGGAATAGAGGGGATGGGTAGGGAAGCTCTCGGTAGGGAATAGTGGGTATGGGTAGGGAAGCTCTCGGTAGGGAATAGAGGGGATGGGTAGGGAAGCTCTCGGTAGGGAATAGTGGGTATGGGTAGGGAAGCTCTCGGTAGGGAATAGAGGGGATGGGTAGGGAAGCTCTCAGTTGGGAATAGTGGGTATGGGTAGGGAAGCTCTCGGTAGGGAATAGAGGGTATGGGTATGGAAGCTCTCGGTAGGGAATAGAGGGTATGGTTAGGGAAGCTTTCGGTAGGGAATAGAGGGTATGGGTAGGGAAGCTCTCGGTAGGGAATAGAGGGGATGGGTAGGGAAGCTCTCGGTAGGGAATAGAGGGGATGGGTAGGGAAGCTCTCGGTAGGGAATAGAGGGGATGGGTAGTGAAGCTCTCGGTAGGGAATAGTGGGTATGGGTAGGGAAGCTCTCAGTAGGGAATAGAGCGGATGGGTAGGGAAGCTCTCGGTAGGGAATAGAGGGTATGGGTAGGGAAGCTCTCGGTAGGGAATAGAGGGTATGGGTAGGGAAGCTCTCGGTAGGGAATAGAGGGTATGGGTAGGGAAGCTCTCGGTAGGGAATAGAGGGTATGAGTAGGGAAGCTCTCGGTAGGGAATAGAGGGTATGGGTAGGGAAGCTCTCGGTAGGGAATAGAGGGTATGAGTAGGGAAGCTCTCGGTAGGGAATAGAGGGGATGGGTAGGGAAGCTCTCGGTAGGGAATAGAGGGGATGGGTAGGGAAGCTCTCGGTAGGGAATAGAGGGGATGGGTAGTGAAGCTCTCGGTAGGGAATAGTGGGTATGGGTAGGGAAGCTCTCAGTAGGGAATAGAGGGGATGGGTAGGGAAGCTCTCGGTAGGGAATAGAGGGTATGGGTAGGGAAGCTCTCGGTAGGGAATAGAGGGGATGGGTATGGAAGCTCTCAGTAGGGAATAGAGGGTATGGGTAGGGAAGCTCTCAGTTGGGAATAGAGGGTATGGGTAGGGAAGCTCTCAGTTGGGAATAGAGGGTATGGGTAGGGAAGCTCTCAGTAGGGAATAGAGGGTATGGGTATGGAAGCTCTCAGTAGGGAATAGAGGGTATGGGTAGGGAAGCTCTCAGTAGGGAATAGAGGGTATGGGTAGGGAAGCTCTCAGTTGGGAATAGAGGGTATGGGTAGGGAAGCTCTCAGTAGGGAATAGAGGGTATGGGTAGGAAAGCTCTCAGTAGGGAATAGAGGATATGGGTAGGGAAGCTCTCAATAGGGAATAGAGGGTATAGGTATGGAAGCTCTCAGTAGGGAATAGAGGATATGGGTAGGGAAGCTCTCAGTAGGGAATAGAGGGTATGGGTAGTGAAGCTCTCAGTAGGGAATAGAGGGGATGAGTAGGGAAGCTCTCAGTAGGGAATAGAGGGGATGGGTAGGGAAGATCTCAGTAGGGAATAGAGGGTATAGGTATGAAGCTCTCAGTTGGGAATAGAGGGTATGGGTATGGAAGCTCTCAGTAGGGAATAGAGGGGATGGGTAGTGAAGCTCTCAGTAGGGAATAGAGGGTATGGGTATGGAAGGTCTCAGTAGGGAATAGAGGGTATGGGTAGGGAAGCTCTCAGTAGGGAATAGAGGGTATAGGTATGGAAGCTCTCAGTTGGGAATAGAGGGTATAGGTATGGAAGCTCTTGGTAGGGAATAGAGGGTATGGGTAGGGAAGCTCTCAGTAGGGAATAGAGGGTATGGGTAGGGAAGCTCTCAGTAGGGAATAGAGGGTATAGGTATGGAAGCTCTCAGTTGGGAATAGAGGGTATAGGTATGGAAGGTCTCAGTAGGGAATAGAGGGTATAGGTATGGAAGCTCTCAGTAGGGAATAGAGGGAATGGGTAGGGAAGCTCTCAGTAGGGAATAGAGGGTATGGGTATGGAAGCTCTCAGTTGGGAATAGAGGGTATGGGTAGTAAAGCTCTCAGTAGGGAATAGAGGGTATTGGTATGGAAGCTCTCAGTAGGGAATAGAGGGTATGGGTAGGGAAGCTCTCAGTAGGGAATAGAGGGTATGGGTATGGAAGCTCTCAGTAGGGAATAGAGGGTATAGGTATGGAAGCTCTCAGTTGGGAATAGAGGGTATGGGTAGGGAAGCTCTCGGTAGGGAATAGAGGGTATGGGTAGGGAAGCTCTCGGTAGGGAATAGAGGGTATGGGTAGGGAAGCTCTCGGTAGGGAATAGAGGGTGTGGGTAGGGAAGCTCTCAGTAGGGAATAGAGGGTATGGGTAGGGAAGCTCTCAGTAGGGAATAGAGGGGATGGGTAGGGAAGCTCTCGGTAGGGAATAGAGGGGATGGGTAGGGAAGCTCTCGGTAGGGAATAGAGGGGATGGGTAGGGAAGCTCTCGGTAGGGAATAGAGGGGATGGGTAGTGAAGCTCTCGGTAGGGAATAGTGGGTATGGGTAGGGAAGCTCTCAGTAGGGAATAGAGGGGATGGGTAGGGAAGCTCTCGGTAGGGAATAGAGGGTATGGGTAGGGAAGCTCTCAGTAGGGAAGAGAGGGTATGGGTAGTAAAGCTCTCAGTAGGGAATAGAGGGTATTGGTAGGGAAGATCTCAGTAGGGAATAGAGGGTATGGGTAGGGAAGCTCTCAGTAGGGAATAGAGGGTATGGGTATGGAAGCTCTCAGTAGGGAATAGAGGGTATAGGTATGGAAGCTCTCAGTTGGGAATAGAGGGTATGGGTAGGGAAGCTCTCGGTAGGGAATAGAGGGTATGGGTAGGGAAGCTCTCGGTAGGGAATAGAGGGGATGGGTAGTGAAGCTCTCGGTAGGGAATAGAGGGTATGGGTAGGGAAGCTCTCGGTAGGGAATAGAGGGTATGGGTAGGGAAGCTCTCGGTAGGGAATAGAGGGTGTGGGTAGGGAAGCTCTCAGTAGGGAATAGAGGGTATGGGTAGGGAAGCTCTCAGTAGGGAATAGAGGGTATGGGTAGGGAAGCTCTCGGTAGGGAATAGAGGGGATGGGTAGGGAAGCTCTCGGTAGGGAATAGAGGGGATGGGTAGGGAAGCTCTCGGTAGGGAATAGAGGGGATGGGTAGTGAAGCTCTCGGTAGGGAATAGTGGGTATGGGTAGGGAAGCTCTCAGTAGGGAATAGAGGGGATGGGTAGGGAAGCTCTCGGTAGGGAATAGAGGGTATGGGTAGGGAAGCTCTCGGTAGGGAATAGAGGGGATGGGTATGGAAGCTCTCAGTAGGGAATAGAGGGTATGGGTAGGGAAGCTCTCAGTTGGGAATAGAGGGTATGGGTAGGGAAGCTCTCAGTTGGGAATAGAGGGTATGGGTAGGGAAGCTCTCAGTAGGGAATAGAGGGTATGGGTAGGAAAGCTCTCAGTAGGGAATAGAGGATATGGGTAGGGAAGCTCTCAATAGGGAATAGAGGGTATAGGTATGGAAGCTCTCAGTAGGGAATAGAGGATATGGGTAGGGAAGCTCTCAGTAGGGAATAGAGGTTATGGGTAGTGAAGCTCTCAGTAGGGAATAGAGGGTATGAGTAGGGAAGCTCTCAGTAGGGAATAGAGGGGATGGGTAGGGAAGATCTCAGTAGGGAATAGAGGGTATAGGTATGAAGCTCTCAGTTGGGAATAGAGGGTATGGGTAGGGAAGCTCTCAGTCGGGAATAGAGGGTATGGGTATGGAAGCTCTCAGTAGGGAATAGAGGATATGGGTAGGGAAGCTCTCAGTAGGGAATAGAGGGTATGGGTATGGAAGCTCTCAGTAGGGAATAGAGGGTATGAGTAGGGAAGCTCTCAGTAGGGAATAGAGGGTATGAGTAGGGAAGCTCTCAGTTGGGAATAGAGGGTATGGGTAGGGAAGCTCTCGGTAGGGAATAGAGGGTATGGGTAGGGAAGCTCTCGGTAGGGAAAAGAGGGTATGGGTAGGGAAGCTCTCGGTAGGGAATAGAGGGTGTGGGTAGGGAAGCTCTCAGTAGGGAATAGAGGGTATGGGTAGGGAAGGTCTCAGTAGGGAATAGAGGGTATGGGTAGGGAAGCTCTCGGTAGGGAATAGAGGGTATAGGTATGGAAGCTCTCGGTAGGGAATAGAGGGTATGGGTAGGGAAGCTCTCGGTAGGGAATAGAGGGTATGGGTAGGGAAGCTCTCAGTACGGAATAGATGGGATGGGTAGGGAAGGTCTCAGTAGGGAATAGAGGGTATGGGTAGGGAAGCTCTCGGTAGGGAATAGAGGGGATGGGTAGGGAAGCTCTCGGTAGGGAATAGATGGGATGGGTAGGGAAGCTCTCAGTACGGAATAGATGGGATGGGTAGGGAAGGTCTCAGTAGGGAATAGAGGGTATGGGTAGGGAAGCTCTCGGTAGGGAATAGAGGGTATGGGTAGGGAAGCTCTCGGTAGGGAATAGAGGGGATGGGTAGGGAAGCTCTCGGTAGGGAATAGAGGGGATGGGTAGGGAAGCTCTCGGTAGGGAATAGAGGGGATGGGTAGTGAAGCTCTCGGTAGGGAATAGTGGGTATGGGTAGGGAAGCTCTCGGTAGGGAATAGAGGGGATGGGTATGGAAGCTCTCGGTAGGGAATAGAGGGTATGGGTAGGGAAGCTCTCGGTAGGGAATAGAGGGGATGGGTATGGAAGCTCTCAGTAGGGAATAGAGGGTATGGATAGGGAAGCTCTCAGTTGGGAATAGAGGGTATGGGTAGGGAAGCTCTCAGTTGGGAATAGAGGGTATGGGTAGGGAAGCTCTCAGTAGGGAATAGAGGGTATGGGTAGGGAAGCTCTCAGTAGGGAATAGAGGGTATGGGTATGGAAGCTCTCAGTAGGGAATAGAGGATATGGATAGGGAAGCTCTCAATAGGGAATAGAGGGTATAGGTATGGAAGCTCTCAGTAGGGAATAGAGGATATGGGTAGGGAAGCTCTCAGTAGGGAATAGAGGGTATGGGTAGTGAAGCTCTCAGTAGGGAATAGAGGGTATGAGTAGGGAAGCTCTCAGTAGGGAATAGAGGGGATGGGTAGGGAAGATCTCAGTAGGGAATAGAGGGTATAGGTATGAAGCTCTCAGTTGGGAATAGAGGGTATGGGTATGGAAGGTCTCAGTAGGGAATAGAGGGTATGGGTAGGGAAGCTCTCAGTAGGGAATAGAGGGTGTGGGTAGGGAAGCTCTCAGTAGGGAATAGAGGGTATGGGTAGGGAAGCTCTCAGTAGGGAATAGAGGGTATGGGTAGGGAAGCTCTCGGTAGGGAATAGAGGGGATGGGTAGGGAAGCTCTCGGTAGGGAATAGAGGGGATGGGTAGGGAAGCTCTCGGTAGGGAATAGAGGGGATGGGTAGGGAAGCTCTCGGTAGGGAATAGAGAGGATGGGTAGTGAAGCTCTCGGTAGGGAATAGTGGGTATGGGTAGGGAAGCTCTCAGTAGGGAATAGAGGGGATGGGTAGGGAAGCTCTCGGTAGGGAATAGAGGGTATGGGTAGGGAAGCTCTCGGTAGGGAATAGAGGGTATGGGTAGGGAAGCTCTCGGTAGGGAATAGAGGGTATGGGTAGGGAAGCTCTCGGTAGGGAATAGAGGGTATGAGTAGGGAAGCTCTCGGTAGGGAATAGAGGGTATGGGTAGTGAAGCTCTCAGTAGGGAATAGAGGGTATGGGTAGGGAAGCTCTCAGTAGGGAATAGAGGGGATGGGTAGGGAAGCTCTCGGTAGGGAATAGAGGGTATGGGTAGGGAAGCTCTCGGTAGGGAATAGAGGGTATGGGTAGGGAAGCTCTCGGTAGGGAATAGAGGGTATGGGTAGGGAAGCTCTCGGTAGGGAATAGAGGGTATGAGTAGGGAAGCTCTCGGTAGGGAATAGAGGGTATGGGTAGGGAAGCTCTCGGTAGGGAATAGAGGGTATGAGTAGGGAAGCTCTCAGTAGGGAATAGAGGGTATGGGTAGGGAAGCTCTCGGTAGGGAATAGAGGGGATGGGTAGGGAAGCTCTCGGTAGGGAATAGAGGGGATGGGTAGGGAAGCTCTCGGTAGGGAATAGAGGGGATGGGTAGTGAAGCTCTCGGTAGGGAATAGTGGGTATGGGTAGGGAAGCTCTCGGTAGGGAATAGAGGGGATGGGTAGGGAAGCTCTCGGTAGGGAATAGAGGGTATGGGTAGGGAAGCTCTCGGTAGGGAATAGAGGGGATGGGTATGGAAGCTCTCAGTAGGGAATAGAGGGTATGGATAGGGAAGCTCTCAGTTGGGAATAGAGGGTATGGGTAGGGAAGCTCTCAGTTGGGAATAGAGGGTATGGGTAGGGAAGCTCTCAGTAGGGAATAGAGGGTATGGGTAGGAAAGCTCTCAGTAGGGAATAGAGGGTATGGGTATGGAAGCTCTCAGTAGGGAATAGAGGATATGGTTAGGGAAGCTCTCAATAGGGAATAGAGGGTATAGGTATGGAAGCTCTCAGTAGGGAATAGAGGATATGGGTAGGGAAGCTCTCAGTAGGGAATAGAGGGTATGGGTAGTGAAGCTCTCAGTAGGGAATAGAGGGTATGAGTAGGGAAGCTCTCAGTAGGGAAGAGAGGGTATGGGTAGTAAAGCTCTCAGTAGGGAATAGAGGGTATTGGTAGGGAAGATCTCAGTAGGGAATAGAGGGTATGGGTAGGGAAGCTCTCAGTAGGGAATAGAGGGTATGGGTATGGAAGCTCTCAGTAGGGAATAGAGGGAATAGGTATGGAAGCTCTCAGTTGGGAATAGAGGGTATGGGTAGGGAAGCTCTCGGTAGGGAATAGAGGGTATGGGTAGGGAAGCTCTCGGTAGGGAATAGAGGGTATGGGTAGGGAAGCTCTCGGTAGGGAATAGAGGGTGTGGGTAGGGAAGCTCTCAGTAGGGAATAGAGGGTATGGGTAGGGAAGCTCTCAGTAGGGAATAGAGGGTATGGGTAGGGAAGCTCTCGGTAGGGAATAGAGGGGATGGGTAGGGAAGCTCTCGGTAGGGAATAGAGGGGATGGGTAGGGAAGCTCTCAGTAGGGAATAGAGGGTATGGGTATGGAAGCTCTCGGTAGGGAATAGAGGGGATGGGTAGTGAAGCTCTCGGTAGGGAATAGTGGGTATGGGTAGGGAAGCTCTCAGTAGGGAATAGAGGGGATGGGTAGGGAAGCTCTCGGTAGGGAATAGAGGGTATGGGTAGGGAAGCTCTCAGTTGGGAATAGAGGGTATGGGTAGGGAAGCTCTCAGTTGGGAATAGAGGGTATGGGTAGGGAAGCTCTCGGTAGGGAATAGAGGGGATGGGTATGGAAGCTCTCAGTAGGGAATAGAGGGTATGGGTAGGGAAGCTCTCAGTTGGGAATAGAGGGTATGGGTAGGGAAGCTCTCAGTTGGGAATAGAGGGTATGGGTAGGAAAGCTCTCAGTAGGGAATAGAGGATATGGGTAGGGAAGCTCTCAATAGGGAATAGAGGGTATAGGTATGGAAGCTCTCAGTAGGGAATAGAGGATATGTGTAGGGAAGCTCTCAGTAGGGAATAGAGGGTATGGGTAGTGAAGCTCTCAGTAGGGAATAGAGGGTATGAGTAGGGAAGCTCTCAGTAGAGAATAGAGGGGATGGGTAGGGAAGATCTCAGTAGGGAATAGAGGGTATAGGTATGAAGCTCTCAGTTGGGAATAGAGGGTATGGGTAGGGAAGCTCTCAGTCGGGAATAGAGGGTATGGGTATGGAAGCTCTCAGTAGGGAATAGAGGGGATGGGTAGGGAAGCTCTCGGTAGGGAATAGAGGGTATGGGTAGGGAAGCTCTCAGTAGGGAATAGAGGGGATGGGTAGGGAAGCTCTCGGTAGGGAATAGAGGGTATGGGTAGGGAAGCTCTCGGTAGGGAATAGAGGGGATGGGTATGGAAGCTCTCAGTAGGGAATAGAGGGTATAGGTAGGGAAGCTCTCAGTAGGGAATAGAGGGGATGGGTAGGGAAGCTCTCAGTTGGGAATAGAGGGGTTGGGTAGGGAAGCTCTCAGTTGGGAATAGAGGGTATGGGTAGGGAAGCTCTCAGTAGGGAATAGAGGGTATGGGTAGGAAAGCTCTCAGTAGGGAATAGAGGATATGGGTAGGGAAGCTCTCAATAGGGAATAGAGGGTATAGGTATGGAAGCTCTCAGTAGGGAATAGAGGATATGGGTAGGGAAGCTCTCAGTAGGGAATAGAGGGTATGGGTAGGGAAGCTCTCAGTTGGGAATAGAGGGTATGGGTAGGGAAGCTCTCAGTCGGGAATAGAGGGTATGGGTAGGGAAGCTCTCAGTAGGGAATAGAGGGTATGGGTAGGGAAGCTCTCAGTTGGGAATAGAGGGTATGGGTAGGGAAGCTCTCAGTCGGGAATAGAGGGTATAGGTATGGAAGCTCTCAGTAGGGAATAGAGGGTATAGGTATGGAAGCTCTCGGTAGGGAATAGAGGGTATGGGTAGGGAAGCTCTCAGTAGGGAATAGAGGGTATGGGTAGGGAAGCTCTCGGTAGGGAATAGAGGGTGTGGGTAGGGAAGCTCTCGGTAGGGAATAGAGGGTGTGGGTAGGGAAGCTCTCAGTAGGGAATAGAGGGTATGGGTAGGGAAGCTCTCGGTAGGGAATAGAGGGTATGGGTAGGGAAGCTCTCGGTAGGGAATAGAGGGGATGGGTAGGGAAGCTCTCAGTAGGGAATAGAGGGGATGGGTAGGGAAGCTCTCAGTAGGGAATAGAGGGTATGGGTAGGGAAGCTCTCGGTAGGGAATAGAGGGGATGGGTAGGGAAGCTCTCAGTAGGGAATAGAGGGTATGGGTAGGGAAGCTCTCGGTAGGGAATAGAGGGGATGGGTAGGGAAGCTCTCGGTAGGGAATAGAGGGGATGAGTAGTGAAGCTCTCGGTAGGGAATAGTGGGTATGGGTAGGGAAGCTCTCAGTAGGGAATAGAGGGGATGGGTAGGGAAGCTCTCGGTAGGGAATAGAGGGTATGGGTAGGGAAGCTCTCAGTTGGGAATAGAGGGTATGGGTAGGGAAGCTCTCAGTTGGGAATAGAGGGTATGGGTAGGGAAGCTCTCAGTTGGGAATAGAGGGTATGGGTAGGGAAGCTCTCAGTAGGGAATAGAGGGTATGGGTAGGAAAGCTCTCAGTAGGGAATAGAGGATATGGGTAGGGAAGCTCTCAGTAGGGAATAGAGGGTATGGGTAGTGAAGCTCTCAGTAGGGAATAGAGGGTATGAGTAGGGAAGCTCTCAGTAGGGAATAGAGGGGATGGGTAGGGAAGATCTCAGTAGGGAATAGAGGGTATAGGTATGAAGCTCTCAGTTGGGAATAGAGGGTATGGGTAGGGAAGCTCTCAGTCGGGAATAGAGGGTATGGGTATGGAAGCTCTCAGTAGGGAATAGAGGATATGGGTAGGGAAGCTCTCAGTAGGGAATAGAGGGTATGGGTATGGAAGCTCTCAGTAGGGAATAGAGGGTATGAGTAGGGAAGCTCTCAGTAGGGAATAGAGGGTATGAGTAGGGAAGCTCTCAGTTGGGAATAGAGGATATGGGTATGGAAGCTCTCAGTAGGGAATAGAGGGTATGGGTAGTGAAGCTCTCAGTAGGGAATAGAGGGTATGGGTATAGAAGCTCTCAGTAGGGAATAGAGGGGATGGGTAGGGAAGCTCTCAGTAGGGAATAGAGGGTATGGGTAGTAAAGCTCTCAGTAGGGGATAGAGGGTACGGGTAGGGAAGCTCTCAGTAGGGAATAGAGGGTATGGGTAGGGAAGCTCTCAGTAGGGAATAGAGGGGATGGGTAGGGAAGCTCTCAGTAGGGAATAGAGGGGATGGGTAGGGAAGCTCTCAGTAGGGAATAGAGGGTATGGGTATGGAAGCTCTCAGTAGGGAATAGAGGGTATGGGTAGGGAAGCTCTCAGTAGGGAATTGATGGGATGGGTAGGGAAGCTCTCAGTAGGGAATAGAGGGTATGGGCAGGGAAGCTCTCAGTAGGGAATAGAGGGTATGGGTAGTGAAGCTCTCAGTAGGGAATAGAGGGTATGGGTAGGGAAGCTCTCAGTTGGGAATAGAGGGTATGGGTAGGGAAGCTCTCAGTAGGGAATAGATGGGATGGGTAGGGAAGCTCTCAGTAGGGAATAGAGGGTATGGGTAGTGAAGCTCTCAGTAGGGAATAGAGGGTATGGGTATGGAAGCTCTCAGTAGGGAATAGAGGGTATGGGTATGGAAGCTCTCAGTAGGGAATAGAGGATATGGGTAGGGAAGCTCTCAGTAGGGAATAGAGGGGATGGGTAGTAAAGCTCTCAGTAGGGAATAGAGGGGATGGGTAGGGAAGCTCTCAGTAGGGAATAGAGGGTATGGGTAGGGAAGCTCTCAGTAGGGAATAGATGGGATGGGTAGGGAAGCTCTCAGAAGGGAATAGAGGGTATGGGTAGTGAAGCTCTCAGTAGGGAATAGAGGGTATGGGTAGGGAAGCTCTCAGTAGGGAATTGATGGGATGGGTAGGGAAGCTCTCAGTAGGGAATAGAGGGTATGGGCAGGGAAGCTCTCAGTAGGGAATAGAGGGTATGGGTAGTGAAGCTCTCAGTAGGGAATAGAGGGTATGGGTATGGAAGCTCTCAGTAGGGAATAGAGGATATGGGTAGGGAAGCTCTCAGTAGGGAATAGAGGCTATGGGTAGGGAAGCTCTCAGTTGGGAATAGAGGGGATGGGTAGTGAAGCTCTCAGTTGGAAATAGAGGGTATGGGTAGGGAAGCTCTCAGTAGGGAATAGAGGGTATGGGTAGGGAAGCTCTCAGTTGGGAATAGAGGGTATGGGTAGGGAAGCTCTCAGTAGGGAATAGAGGGGATGGGTAGGGAAGCTCTCAGTAGGGAATCGAGGGGATGGTTAGTAAAGCTCTCAGTAGGGAATAGAGGGGATGGGTAGGGAAGCTCTCAGTAGGGAATAGAGGGTATGGGTAGGGAAGCTCTCAGTAGGGAATAGATGGGATGGGTAGGGAAGCTCTCAGTAGGGAATAGAGGGGATGGGTTGGAAAGCTCTCAGTAGGGAATAGAGGGTATGGTTAGGGAAGCTCTCAGTTGGGAATAGAGGGTATGGGTATGGAAGCTCTCAGTTGGGAATAGAGGGTATGGGTAGGGAAGCTCTCGGTAGGGAATAGAGGGTATGGGTAGGGAAGCTCTCGGTAGGGAATAGAGGGTATGGGTAGGGAAGCGCTCGGTAGGGAATAGAGGGTGTGGGTAGGGAAGCTCTCAGTAGGGAATAGAGGGTATGGGTAGGGAAGCTCTCAGTAGGGAATAGAGGGTATGGGTAGGGAAGCTCTCAGTAGGGAATAGAGGGTATGGGTATGGAAGCTCTCGGTAGGGAATAGAGGGGATGGGTAGGGAAGCTCTCGGTAGGGAATAGAGGGGATGGGTAGTGAAGCTCTCGGTAGGGAATAGTGGGTATGGGTAGGGAAGCTCTCAGTAGGGAATAGAGGGGATGGGTAGGGAAGCTCTCGGTAGGGAATAGAGGGTATGGGTAGGGAAGCTCTCGGTAGGGAATAGAGGGGATGGGTATGGAAGCTCTCAGTAGGGAATAGAGGGTATGGGTAGGGAAGCTCTCAGTAGGGAATAGAGGGTATGGGTATGGAAGCTCTCAGTAGGGAATAGAGGGGATGGGTATGGAAGGTCTCAGTAGGGAATAGAGGGTATGGGTAGGGAAGGTCTCAGTAGGGAATAGAGGGTATGGGTAGGGAAGCTCTCAGTTGGGAATAGAGGGTATGGGTAGGGAAGCTCTCAGTTGGGAATAGAGGGTATGGGTAGGGAAGGTCTCAGTAGGGAATAGAGGGTATGGGTAGTAAAGCTCTCAGTAGGGAATAGAGGGTATGGGTAGTAAAGCTCTCAGTAGGGAATAGAGGGTATGGGTAGGGAAGCTCTCAGTAGGGAATAGAGGGTATAGGTAATGAAGCTCTCAGTAGGGAATAGAGGGTATGGGTAGTGAAGCTCTCAGTAGGGAATAGAGGGTATGGGTAGTGAAGCTCTCAGTAGGGAATAGAGGGTATGGGTAGTAAAGCTCTCAGTAGGGAATAGAGGGTATGGGTAGGAAAGCTCTCAGTAGGGAATAGAGGGTATGGGTAGGGAATCTCTCAGTTGGGAATAGAGGGTATGGGTAGGGAAGCTCTCAGTAGGGAATAGAGGGTATGGGTAGGGAAGCTCTCAGTAGGGAATAGAGGGTATAGGTATGGAAGCTCTCAGTTGGGAATAGAGGGTATGGGTAGGGAAGCTCTCAGTAGGGAATAGAGGGTATAGGTATGGAAGCTCTCAGTAGGGAATAGAGGATATGGGTAGGGAAGCTCTCAGTAGGGAATAGAGGGTATGGGTATGGAAGCTCTCAGTTGGGAATAGAGGGTATAGGTATGGAAGCTCTCAGTAGGGAATAGAGGATATGGGTAGGGAAGCTCTCAGTAGGGAATAGAGGGTATGGGTAGGGAAGCTCTCAGTAGGGAATAGAGGGTATGGGTAGGGAAGCTCTCAGTAGGGAATAGAGGGTATGGGTAGGGAAGCTCTCAGTAGGGAATAGAGGGTATGGGTAGGGAAGCTCTCAGTAGGGAATAGCGGATATGGGTAGGGAAGCTCTCAGTAGGGAATAGAGGGAATGGGTAGGGAAGCTCTCAGTAGGGAATAGAGGGTATAGGTATGGAAGCTCTCAGTAGGGAATAGAGGGTATGGGTAGTGAAGCTCTCAGTAGGGAATAGAGGGTATGGGTAGTAAAGCTCTCAGTAGGGAATAGAGGGTATGGGTATGGAAGCTCTCAGTAGGGAATAGAGGGTATGGGTATGGAAGCTCTCAGTTGGGAATAGAGGGTATGGGTAGGGAAGCTCTCAGTAGGGAATAGAGGGGATGGGTATGGAAGCTCTCAGTTGGGAATAGAGGGGATGGGTAGGGAAGCTCTCAGTAGGGAATAGAGGGTATGGGTAGGGAAGCTCTCAGTAGGGAATAGAGGGTATGGGAAGGGAAGCTCTCAGTAGGGAATAGAGGGTATGGGTATGGAAGCTCTCGGTAGGGAATAGAGGGGATGGGTAGGGAAGCTCTCGGTAGGGAATAGAGGGGATGGGTAGTGAAGCTCTCGGTAGGGAATAGTGGGTATGGGTAGGGAAGCTCTCAGTAGGGAATAGAGGGGATGGGTAGGGAAGCTCTCGGTAGGGAATAGAGGGTATGGGTAGGGAAGCTCTCGGTAGGGAATAGAGGGGATGGGTATGGAAGCTCTCAGTAGGGAATAGAGGGTATGGGTAGGGAAGCTCTCAGTAGGGAATAGAGGGTATGGGTATGGAAGCTCTCAGTAGGGAATAGAGGGGATGGGTATGGAAGGTCTCAGTAGGGAATAGAGGGTATGGGTAGTGAAGCTCTCAGTAGGGAATAGAGGGTATGGGTAGGGAAGCTCTCAGTAGGGAATAGAGGGTATGGGTAGGGAAGGTCTCAGTAGGGAATAGAGGGTATGGGTAGGGAAGCTCTCAGTTGGGAATAGAGGGTATGGGTAGGGAAGCTCTCAGTAGGGAATAGAGGGTATGGGTAGTGAAGCTCTCAGTAGGGAATAGAGGGTATGGGTAGGGAAGGTCTCAGTAGGGAATAGAGGGTATGGGTAGGAAAGCTCTCAGTAGGGAATAGAGGATATGGGTAGGGAAGCTCTCAATAGGGAATAGAGGGTATAGGTATGGAAGCTCTCAGTAGGGAATAGAGGATATGGGTAGGGAAGCTCTCAGTAGGGAATAGAGGGTATGGGTAGTGAAGCTCTCAGTAGGGAATAGAGGGTATGAGTAGGGAAGCTCTCAGTAGGGAATAGAGGGGATGGGTAGGGAAGATCTCAGTAGGGAATAGAGGGTATAGGTATGGAAGCTCTCAGTTGGGAATAGAGGGTATAGGTAGGGAAGCTCTCAGTAGGGAATAGAGGGTATGGGTAGGAAGCTCTCAGTAGGGAATAGAGGGTATAGGTATGGAAGCTCTCAGTAGGGAATAGAGGGTATGGGTAGGGAAGCTCTCAGTAGGGAATAGAGGGTATGGGTAGGGAAGCTCTCAGTCGGGAATAGAGGGTATGGGTATGGAAGCTCTCAGTAGGGAATAGAGGATATGGGTAGGGAATCTCTCAGTAGGGAATAGAGGGTATGGGTATGGAAGCTCTCAGTAGGGAATAGAGGGGATGGGTAGGGAAGCTCTCAGTAGGGAATAGAGGGGATGGGTAGGGAAGCTCTCAGTAGGGAATAGAGGGGATGGGTAGGGAAGCTCTCAGTAGGGAATAGAGGGGATGGGTAGGGAAGCTCTCAGTAGGGAATAGAGGGGATGGGTAGGGAAGCTCTCAGTAGGGAATAGAGGGTATGGGTATGGAAGCTCTCAGTAGGGAATAGAGGGTATGGGTAGGAAAGCTCTCAGTAGGGAATAGATGGGATGGGTAGGGAAGCTCTCAGTAGGGAATAGATGGGATGGGTAGGGAAGGTCTCAGTAGGGAATAGAGGGTATGGGAAGGGAAGCTCTCAGTAGGGAATAGAGGGTATGGGTAGTGAAGCTCTCAGTAGGGAATAGAGGGTATGGGAAGGGAAGCTCTCGGTAGGGAATAGAGGGTATGGGTAGGGAAGCTCTCGGTAGGGAATAGAGGGTATGGGTAGGGAAGCTCTCGGTAGGGAATAGAGGGTATGGGAAGGGAAGCTCTCAGTAGGGAATAGAGGGTATGGGTAGTGAAGCTCTCAGTAGGGAATAGAGGGTATGGGAAGGGAAGCTCTCGGTAGGGAATAGAGGGTATGGGTAGGGAAGCTCTCGGTAGGGAATAGAGGGGATGGGTTGGAAAGCTCTCAGTAGGGAATAGAGGGTATGGGCAGGGAAGCTCTCAGTAGGGAATAGAGGGGATGGGTTGGAAAGCTCTCAGTTGGGAATAGAGGGTATGGGTAGGGAAGATCTCAGTAGGGAATAGAGGGTATGGGTAGGGAAGCTCTCAGTAGGGAATAGAGGGTATGGGTAGGGAAGATCTCAGTAGGGAATAGAGGGTATGGGTAGGGAAGGTCTCAGTAGGGAATAGAGGGTATGGGTAGGGAAGCTCTCAGTTGGGAATAGAGGGTATGGGTAGGGAAGCTCTCAGTTGGGAATAGAGGGTATGGGTAGGGAAGGTCTCAGTAGGGAATAGAGGGTATGGGTAGTAAAGCTCTCAGTAGGGAATAGAGGGTATGGGTAGTAAAGCTCTCAGTAGGGAATAGAGGGTATGGGTAGGGAAGCTCTCAGTAGGGAATAGAGGGTATAGGTAATGAAGCTCTCAGTATGGAATAGAGGGTATGGGTAGTGAAGCTCTCAGTAGGGAATAGAGGGTATGGGTAGGGAAGCTCTCAGTAGGGAATAGAGGGTATAGGTATGGAAGCTCTCAGTAGGGAATAGAGGGGATGGGTAGGGAAGCTCTCAGTAGGGAATAGAGGGTATGGGTATGGAAGCTCTCAGTTGGGAATAGAGGGTATAGGTATGGAAGCTCTCAGTAGGGAATAGAGGATATGGGTAGTGAAGCTCTCAGTAGGGAATAGAGGGTATGGGTAGGGAAGCTCTCAGTAGGGAATAGAGGGTATAGGTATGGAAGCTCTCAGTAGGGAATAGAGGGGATGGGTAGGGAAGCTCTCAGTAGGGAATAGAGGGTATGGGTAGGGAAGCTCTCAGTTGGGAATAGAGGGTATAGGTATGGAAGCTCTCAGTAGGGAATAGAGGATATGGGTAGGGAAGCTCTCAGTCGGGAATAGAGGGTATGGGTAGGGAAGCTCTCAGTAGGGAATAGAGGGGATGGGTAGGGAAGCTCTCAGTAGGGAATAGAGGGGATGGGTAGTAAAGCTCTCAGTAGGGAATAGAGGGGATGGGTAGTGAAGCTCTCAGTAGGGAATAGAGGGTATGGTTAGGGAAGCTCTCAGTTGGGAATAGAGGGTATGGAAGCTCTCAGTAGGGAATAGAGGGTATGGGTATGGAAGCTCTCAGTAGGGAATAGAGGGTATGGGTAGGGAAGCTCTCAGTAGGGAATAGAGGGTATGGGTAGTGAAGCTCTCAGTAGGGAATAGAGGGTATGGGTAGGAAAGCTCTCAGTAGGGAATAGAGGGTATGGGTAGTGAAGCTCTCAGTAGGGAATAGAGGGTATGAGTAGGGAAGCTCTCAGTAGGGAATAGAGGATATGGGTAGGGAAGCTCTCAGTAGGGAATAGAGGGTATGGGTAGTGAAGCTCTCAGTAGGGAATAGAGGGTATGGGTAGTGAAGCTCTCAGTAGGGAATAGAGGGTATGGGTAGGAAAGCTCTCAGTAGGGAATAGAGGGTATGGGTAGTGAAGCTCTCAGTAGGGAATAGAGGGTATGAGTAGGGAAGCTCTCAGTAGGGAATAGAGGATATGGGTAGGGAAGCTCTCAGTAGGGAATAGAGGGTATGGGTAGTGAAGCTCTCAGTAGGGAATAGAGGGTATGGGTAGGAAAGCTCTCAGTAGGGAATAGAGGGTATGGGTAGTGAAGCTCTCAGTAGGGAATAGAGGGTATGAGTAGGGAAGCTCTCAGTAGGGAATAGAGGATATGGGTAGGGAAGCTCTCAGTAGGGAATAGAGGGTATGGGTAGTGAAGCTCTCAGTAGGGAATAGAGGGTATGAGTAGGGAAGCTCTCAGTAGGGAATAGAGGGGATGGGTAGGGAAGATCTCAGTAGGGAATAGAGGGGATAGGTATGGAAGCTCTCAGTTGGGAATAGAGGATATGGGTAGTAAAGCTCTCAGTAGGGGATAGAGGGTATGGGTAGGGAAGCTCTCAGTAGGGAATAGAGGGTATGGGTAGGGAAGCTCTCAGTAGGGAATAGAGGGTATGGGTAGGGAAGCTCTCAGTAGGGAATAGAGGGTATGGGTAGGGAAGCTCTCAGTAGGGAATAGAGGGTATGGGTAGGGAAGCTCTCAGTCGGGAATAGAGGGTATGGGTAGGGAAGCTCTCAGTAGGGAATAGAGGGGATGGGTAGGGAAGCTCTCAGTAGGGAATAGAGGGGATGGGTAGGGAAGCTCTCAGTAGGGAATAGAGGGTATGGGTAGGAAAGCTCTCAGTAGAGAATAGATGGGATGGGTAGGGAAGCTCTCAGTAGGGAATAGATGGGATGGGTAGGGAAGGTCTCAGTAGGGAATAGAGGGTATGGGAAGGGAAGCTCTCAGTAGGGAATAGAGGGTATGGGTATGGAAGCTCTCAGTAGGGAATAGAGGGTATGGGTAGGGAAGGTCTCAGTAGGGAATAGAGGGTATGGGTAGTAAAGCTCTCAGTAGGGAATAGATGGGATGGGTAGTGAAGCTCTCAGTAGGGAATAGAGGGTATGGGTAGGGAAGCTCTCAGTAGGGAATAGAGGGTATGGGTATGGAAGCTCTCAGTAGGGAATAGAGGATATGGGTGGGGAAGCTCTCAGTAGGGAATAGAGGGGATGGGTAGTAAAGCTCTCAGTAGGGAATAGAGGGTATGGGTAGTGAAGCTCTCAGTTGGAAATAGAGGGTATGGGTAGGGAAGCTCTCAGTAGGGAATAGAGGATATGGGTAGGGAAGCTCTCAGTCGGGAATAGAGGGTATGGGTAGGGAAGCTCTCAGTAGGGAATAGAGGGGATGGGTAGGGAAGCTCTCAGTAGGGAATAGAGGGGATGGGTAGTAAAGCTCTCAGTAGGGAATAGAGGGGATGGGTAGGGAAGCTCTCAGTAGGGAATAGAGGGTATGGGTAGGGAAGCTCTCAGTAGGGAATAGATGGGATGGGTAGGGAAGCTCTCAGTAGGGAATAGAGGGGATGGGTAGTGAAGCTCTCAGTAGGGAATAGAGGTGATGGGTAGTGAAGCTCTCAGTAGGGAATAGAGGGTATGGTTAGGGAAGCTCTCAGTAGGGAATAGAGGGTATGGGTAGGGAAGCTCTCAGTTGCGAATAGAGGGTATGGGTAGGGAAGCTCTCAGTAGGGAATAGAGGGTGTGGGTATGGAAGCTCTCAGTAGGGAATAGAGGGTATGGGTATGGAAGCTCTCAGTAGGGAATAGAGGGTATGGGTATGGAAGCTCTCAGTAGGGAATAGAGGGTATGGGTAGGGAAGCTCTCAGTTGCGAATAGAGGGTATGGGTAGGGAAGCTCTCAGTAGGGAATAGAGGGTATGGGTATGGAAGCTCTCAGTAGGGAATAGAGGATATGGGTAGGGAAGCTCTCAGTAGGGTATGGGTATGGAAGCTCTCAGTGGGGAATAGAGGGTATGGGTATGGAAGCTCTCAGTAGGGAATAGAGGGTATGGGTAGGGAAGGTCTCAGTAGGGAATAGAGGGGATGGGTATGGAAGCTCTCAGAAGGGAATAGAGGGGATGGGTAGGGAAGCTCTCAGTAGGGAATAGAGGATATGGGTAGGGAAGCTCTCAGTAGGGAATAGAGGGTATGGGTAGTGAAGCTCTCAGTTGGGAATAGAGGGTATGGGTAGGGAAGCTCTCGGTAGGGAATAGAGGGGATGGGTATGGAAGCTCTCAGTAGGGAATAGAGGGTATGGGTAGGGAAGCTCTCAGTAGGGAATAGAGGGTATGGGTAGGGAAGCTCTCAGTTGGGAATAGAGGGTATGGGTAGGGAAGCTCTCAGTAGGGAATAGAGGATATGGGTAGGGAAGCTCTCAGTAGGGAATAGAGGGTATGGGTATGGAAGCTCTCAGTAGGGAATAGAGGGTATGAGTAGGGAAGCTCTCATTAGGGAATAGAGGGTATGAGTAGGGAAGCTCTCAGTTGGGAATAGAGGGGATGGGTATGGAAGCTCTCAGTAGGGAATAGAGGGTATGGGTAGGAAGCTCTCAGTAGGGAATAGAGGGTATGGGTAGGAAGCTCTCAGAAGGGAATAGAGGGTATGGGTAGTGAAGCTCTCAGTTGGGAATAGAGGGGATGGGTAGGGAAGATCTCAGTAGGGAATAGAGGGTATGGGTAGGGAAGCTCTCAGTAGGGAGTAGAGGGTATAGGTAGGGAAGCTCTCAGTAGGGAATAGAGGATATGGGTAGGGAAGCTCTCAGTAGGGAATAGAGGGTATGGGTATGGAAGCTCTCAGTAGGGAATAGAGGGTATGAGTAGGGAAGCTCTCATTAGGGAATAGAGGGTATGAGTAGGGAAGCTCTCAGTTGGGAATAGAGGGGATGGGTATGGAAGCTCTCAGTAGGGAATAGAGGGTATGGGTAGTGAAGCTCTCAGTAGGGAATAGAGGGTATGGGTAGTGAAGCTCTCAGTAGGGAATAGAGGGTATGGGTAGGGAAGCTCTCAGTTGGAAATAGAGGATATGGGTATGGAAGCTCTCAGTAGGGAATAGAGGATATGGGTATAGAAGCTCTCAGTAGGGAATAGAGGGTATGGGTAGTAAAGCTCTCAGTAGGGAATAGAGGGTATAGGTATGGAAGCTCTCAGTAGGGAATAGAGGGTATGGGTAGGAAAGCTCTCAGTAGGGAATAGAGGGTATGGGTAGTAAAGCTCTCAGTAGGGGATAGAGGGTATGGGTAGGGAAGCTCTCAGTAGGGAATAGAGGGTATGGGTAGGGAAGCTCTCAGTAGGGAATAGAGGGTATGGGTAGGGAAGCTCTCAGTAGGGAATAGAGGGGATGGGTAGGGAAGCTCTCAGTAGGGAATAGAGGGGATGGGTAGGGAAGCTCTCAGTAGGGAATAGAGGGTATAGGTATGGAAGCTCTCAGTAGGGAATAGAGGGTATGGGTAGGAAAGCTCTCAGTAGGGAATAGATGGGATGGGTAGGGAAGCTCTCAGTTGGGAATAGATGGGATGGGTAGGAAAGCTCTCAGTAGGGAATAGATGGGATGGGTAGGGAAGCTCTCAGTTTGGAATAGAGGGTATGGGTAGGGAAGCTCTCAGTAGGGAATAGAGGGTATGGGTAGGGAAGCTCTCAGTAGGGAATAGATGGGATGGGTAGGGAAGGTCTCAGTAGGGAATAGAGGGTATGGGAAGGGAAGCTCTCAGTAGGGAATAGAGGGTATGGGTAGTGAAGCTCTCAGTAGGGAATAGAGGGTATGGGTAGGGAAGCTCTCAGTAGGGAATAGATGGGATGGGTAGGGAAGCTCTCAGTAGGGAATAGAGGGTATGGGCAGGGAAGCTCTCAGTAGGGAATAGAGGGTATGGGTAGTGAAGCTCTCGGTAGGGAATAGAGGGGATGGGTATGGAAGGTCTCAGTAGGGAATAGAGGGTATGGGAAGGGAAGCTCTCAGTAGGGAATAGAGGGTATGGGTAGTGAAGCTCTCAGTAGGGAATAGAGGGTATGGGTAGGGAAGCTCTCAGTAGGGAATAGAGGGTATAGGTAGGAAAGCTCTCAGTAGGGAATAGAGGGTATGGGTAGTGAAGCTCTCAGTAGGGAATAGAGGGTATGGGTAGGAAAGCTCTCAGTAGGGAATAGAGGATATGGGTAGGGAAGCTCTCAATAGGGAATAGAGGGTATAGGTATGGAAGCTCTCAGTAGGGAATAGAGGATATGGGTAGGGAAGCTCTCAGTAGGGAATAGAGGGTATAGGTATGGAAGCTCTCAGTAGGGAATAGAGGGTATGGGTAGTGAAGCTCTCAGTAGGGAATAGAGGGTATGGGTAGTGAAGCTCTCAGTAGGGAATAGAGGGTATGAGTAGGGAAGCTCTCAGTAGGGAATAGAGGATATGGGTATAGAAGCTCTCAGTAGGGAATAGAGGGTATGGGTAGTGAAGCTCTCAGTAGGGAATAGAGGGGATGGGTAGGAAAGCTCTCAGTAGGGAATAGAGGGTATGGGTAGGAAAGCTCTCAGTAGGGAATAGAGGGTATGGGTAGGAAAGCTCTCAGTAGGGAATAGAGGGTATGGGTAGGGAAGCTCTCAGTAGGGAATAGAGGGTATGGGTAGGGAAGCTCTCGGTAGGGAATAGAGGGTATGGGTAGGGAAGCTCTCGGTAGGGAATAGAGGGTATAGGTATGGAAGCTCTCAGTAGGGAATAGAGGGTATGGGTAGGGAAGCTCTCGGTAGGGAATAGAGGGTATGGGTATGGAAGCTCTCAGTAGGGAAAAGAGGGTATAGGTATGGAAGCTCTCAGTAGGGAATAGAGGGTATGGAAGCTCTCAGTAGGGAATAGAGGGGATGGGTAGGGAAGCTCTCAGTAGGGAATAGAGGGGATGGGTAGGGAAGCTCTCAGTAGGGAATAGAGGGTATGGGTAGGAAAGCTCTCAGTAGGGAATAGATGGGATGGGTAGGGAAGCTCTCAGTTGGGAATAGAGGGTATGGGTAGGAAAGCTCTCAGTAGGGAATAGATGGGATGGGTAGGGAAGCTCTCAGTTTGGAATAGAGGGTATGGGTAGGGAAGCTCTCAGTAGGGAATAGAGGGTATGGGTAGGGAAGCTCTCAGTAGGGAATAGATGGGATGGGTAGGGAAGGTCTCAGTAGGGAATAGAGGGTATGGGAAGGGAAGCTCTCAGTAGGGAATAGAGGGTATGGGTAGTGAAGCTCTCAGTAGGGAATAGAGGGTATGGGTAGGGAAGCTCTCAGTAGGGAATAGATGGGATGGGTAGGGAAGCTCTCAGTAGGGAATAGAGGGTATGGGCAGGGAAGCTCTCAGTAGGGAATAGAGGGTATGGGTAGTGAAGCTCTCGGTAGGGAATAGAGGGGATGGGTATGGAAGGTCTCAGTAGGGAATAGAGGGTATAGGTAGGGAAGCTCTCAGTAGGGAATAGAGGGGATGGGTAGGGAAGCTCTCAGTAGGGAATAGAGGGTATGGGTAGGAAAGCTCTCAGTAGGGAATAGATGGGATGGGTAGGGAAGCTCTCAGTTGGGAATAGAGGGTATTGGTAGGGAAGCTCTCAGTAGGGAATAGAGGGTATGGGTAGGGAAGCTCTCAGTAGGGAATAGAGGGTATGGGTATGGAAGCTCTCAGTAGGGAATAGAGGGTATAGGTATGGAAGCTCTCAGTAGGAAATAGAGGGGATGGGTAGGGAAGCTCTCAGTAGGGAATAGAGGGTATGGGTAGGGAAGCTCTCAGTAGGGAATAGAGGGTATGGGTAGGGAAGCTCTCAGTAGGGAATAGAGGGTATGGGTAGGGAAGCTCTCAGTAGGGAATAGAGGGTATGGGTATGGAAGCTCTCAGTCGGGAATAGAGGATATGGGTAGGGAAGCTCTCAGTAGGGAATAGATGGGATGGGTAGGGAAGGTCTCAGTAGGGAATAGAGGGTATGGGAAGGGAAGCTCTCAGTAGGGAATAGAGGGTATGGGTAGTGAAGCTCTCAGTAGGGAATAGAGGGTATGGGTAGGGAAGCTCTCAGTAGGGAATAGAGGGTATGGGTATGGAAGCTCTCAGTCGGGAATAGAGGATATGGGTAGGGAAGCTCTCAGTAGGGAATAGAGGGGATGGGTAGTAAAGCTCTCAGTAGGGAATAGAGGGTATGGGTAGGGAAGCTCTCAGTAGGGAATAGAGGGTATGGGTATGGAAGCTCTCAGTAGGGAATAGAGGGTATGGGTATGGAAGCTCTCAGTAGGGAATAGAGGATATGGGTAGGGAAGCTCTCAGTAGGGAATAGAGGGGATGGGTAGTAAAGCTCTCAGTAGGGAATAGAGGGGATGGGTAGGGAAGCTCTCAGTAGGGAATAGAGGGTATGGGTAGGGAAGCTCTCAGTAGGGAATAGATGGGATGGGTATGGAAGCTCTCAGTAGGGAATAGAGGGTATGGGTAGGGAAGCTCTCAGTAGGGAATAGAGGGGATGGGTAGTAAAGCTCTCAGTAGGGAATAGAGGGGATGGGTAGGGAAGCTCTCAGTAGGGAATAGAGGGTATGGGTAGGGAAGCTCTCAGTAGGGAATAGAGGGTATGGGTAGGGAAGCTCTCAGTAGGGAATAGAGGGTATGGGTATGGAAGCTCTCAGT
Source organism: Lithobates pipiens (assembly GCF_037356315.1). Lineage (NCBI taxonomy): Eukaryota > Metazoa > Chordata > Amphibia > Anura > Ranidae > Lithobates > Lithobates pipiens. Next base: position 3,348,730 of record NW_027507871.1, on the reverse strand, counting down.
AGGGAACAGAGGGTATGGGTAGGGAAGCTCTCAGTAGGGAATAGAGGGTATGGGTAGTGAAGCTCTCAGTAGGGAATAGAGGGTATGGGTAGGGAAGCTCTCAGTAGGGAATAGATGGGATTGGTAGGGAAGCTCTCAGTAGGGAATAGAGGGTATGGGCAGGGAAGCTCTCAGTAGGGAATAGAGGGTATGGGTAGGGAAGCTCTCAGTAGGGAATAGAGGGTATGGGTAGGGAAGCTCTCAGTAGGGAATAGAGGGTATGGGTAGTGAAGCTCTCAGTAGGGAATAGAGGGTATGGAAGCTCTCAGTAGGGAATAGAGGGTATGGGTAGGGAAGCTCTTAGTAGGGAATAGAGGGTATGGGTAGGGAAGCTCTCAGTCGGGAATAGAGGGTATGGGTAGGGAAGCTCTCAGTAGGGAATAGAGGGGATGGGTAGGGAAGCTCTCAGTAGGGAATAGAGGGGATGGGTAGTAAAGCTCTCAGTAGGGAATAGAGGGGATGGGTAGGGAAGCTCTCAGTAGGGAATAGAGGGTATGGGTAGGGAAGCTCTCAGTAGGGAATAGATGGGATGGGTAGGGAAGCTCTCAGTAGGGAATAGATGGGATGGGTAGGGAAGCTCTCAGTAGGGAATAGAGGGGATGGGTAGTGAAGCTCTCAGTAGGGAATAGAGGGTATGGGTAGGGAAGCTCTCAGTTGGGAATAGAGGGTATGGAAGCTCTCAGTAGGGAATAGAGGGGATGGGTATGGAAGCTCTCAGTAGGGAATAGAGGGGATGGGTAGGGAAGCTCTCAGTAGGGGATAGAGGGTATGGGTAGGAAGCTCTCAGTAGGGAATAGAGGGTATGGGTAGGGAAGCTCTCAGTAGGGAATAGAGGGTATAGGTAGGGAAGCTCTCAGTAGGGAATAGAGGGTATGGGTATGGAAGCTCTCAGTAGGGAATAGAGGGTATGGGTATGGAAGCTCTCAGTAGGGAATAGAGGGTATGGGTAGGGAAGCTCTCAGTAGGGAATAGAGGGTATGGGTATGGAAGCTCTCAGTAGGGAATAGAGGATATGGGTAGGGAAGCTCTCAGTAGGGAATAGAGGGGATGGGTAGGGAAGCTCTCAGTAGGGAATAGAGGGTATGGGTAGGGAAGCTCTCAGTAGGGAATAGAGGATATGGGTAGGGAAGCTCTCAGTAGGGAATAGAGGGGATGGGTAGTAAAGCTCTCAGTAGGGAATAGAGGGGATGGGTAGGGAAGCTCTCAGTAGGGAATAGAGGGTATGGGGTAGGGAAGCTCTCAGTAGGGAATAGATGGGATGGGTAGGGAAGCTCTCAGTAGGGAATAGAGGGTATGGGTAGTGAAGCTCTCAGTAGGGAATAGAGGGGATGGGTAGTAAAGCTCTCAGTAGGGAATAGAGGGGATGGGTAGGGAAGCTCTCAGTAGGGAATAGAGGGTATGGGTAGGGAAGCTCTCAGTAGGGAATAGATGGGATGGGTAGGGAAGCTCTCAGTAGGGAATAGAGGGGATGGGTAGTGAAGCTCTCAGTAGGGAATAGAGGGTATGGGTAGGGAAGCTCTCAGTTGGGAATAGAGGGTATGGAAGCTCTCAGTAGGGAATAGAGGGTATGGGTATGGAAGCTCTCAGTTGGGAATAGAGGGGATGGGTATGAAAGCTCTCAGTAGGGAATAGAGGGTATGGGTAGGGAAGCTCTCAGTAGGGAATAGAGGGTATGGGTATGGAAGCTCTCAGTAGGGAATAGAGGGTATAGGTATGGAAGCTCTCAGTAGGAAATAGAGGGGATGGGTAGGGAAGCTCTCAGTAGGGAATAGAGGGTATGGGTAGGGAAGCTCTCAGTAGGGAATAGATGGGATGGGTAGGGAAGGTCTCAGTAGGGAATAGAGGGTATGGGAAGGGAAGCTCTCAGTAGGGAATAGAGGGTATGGGTAGTGAAGCTCTCAGTAGGGAATAGAGGGTATAGGTATGGAAGCTCTCAGTAAGGAATAGAGGGTATGGGTATGGAAGCTCTCAGTAGGGAATAGAGGATATGGGTAGGGAAGCTCTCAGTAGGGAATAGAGGGTATGGGTAGTAAAGCTCTCAGTAGGGAATAGAGGGGATGGGTAGGGAAGCTCTCAGTAGGGAATAGAGGGTATGGGTAGGGAAGCTCTCAGTAGGGAATAGATGGGATGGGTATGGAAGCTCTCAGTAGGGAATAGAGGGTATGGGTAGGGAAGCTCTCAGTAGGGAATAGAGGGTATGGGTAGTAAAGCTCTCAGTAGGGAATAGAGGGGATGGGTAGGGAAGCTCTCAGTAGGGAATAGAGGGTATGGGTAGGGAAGCTCTCAGTAGGGAATAGAGGATATGGGTAGGGAAGCTCTCAGTAGGGAATAGAGGGGATGGGTAGTAAAGCTCTCAGTAGGGAATAGAGGGGATGGGTAGGGAAGCTCTCAGTAGGGAATAGAGGGTATGGGTAGGGAAGCTCTCAGTAGGGAATAGATGGGATGGGTAGGGAAGCTCTCAGTAGGGAATAGAGGGTATGGGTAGTGAAGCTCTCAGTAGGGAATAGAGGGTATGGGTAGTGAAGCTCTCAGTAGGGAATAGAGGGTATGGGTAGTGAAGCTCTCAGTAGGGAATAGTGGGTATGGGTAGGGAAGCTCTCAGTAGGGAATAGATGGGATGGGTAGGGAAGCTCTCAGTAGGGAATAGAGGGGATGGGTAGTGAAGCTCTCAGTAGGAAATAGAGGGTATGGGTAGGGAAGCTCTCAGTTGGGAATAGAGGGTATGGAAGCTCTCAGTAGGGAATAGGGGGTATGGGTATGAAAGCTCTCAGTAGGGAATAGAGGGTATGGGTATGGAAGCTCTCAGTAGGGAATAGAGGGTATAGGTATGGAAGCTCTCGGTAGGGAATAGTGGGTATGGGTAGGGAAGCTCTCAGTAGGGAATAGTGGGTATGGGTAGGGAAGCTCTCGGTAGGGAATAGAGGGTATGGGTAGTAAAGCTCTCAGTAGGGAATAGAGGGTATGGGTATGGAAGCTCTCGGTAGGGAATAGTGGGTATAGGTATGGAAGCTCTCAGTAGGGAATAGAGGGTATGGGTAGGGAAGCTCTCAGTAGGGAATAGAGGGTATGGGTAGGGAAGCTCTCAGTAGGGAATAGAGGGTATGGGTGGGGAAGCTCTCAGTAGGGAATAGAGGGTATGGGTATGGAAGCTCTCAGTAGGGAATAGAGGGTATGGGTAGGGAAGCTCTCAGTAGGGAATAGAGGGTATGGGTATGGAAGCTCTCAGTAGGGAATAGAGGGGATGGGTATGGAAGCTCTCAGTAGGGAATAGAGGGTATGGGTAGGGAAGCTCTCAGTAGGGAATAGAGGGTATGGGTATGGAAGCTCTCTGTAGGGAATAGAGGATATGGGTAGGGAAGCTCTCAGTAGGGAATAGAGGGGATGGGTAGGGAAGCTCTCAGTAGGGAATAGAGGGTATGGGTAGGGAAGCTCTCAGTAGGGAATAGAGGGTATGGGTAGGGAAGCTCTCAGTAGGGAATAGAGGGTATGGGTAGGGAAGCTCATAACATACTTCTGGACCGGAAAACCCAGAACCACGTGACCTCAGCACCTTAAGTACCCTCTCCCAGAATACACAGGGAGACAACGCGCCCACTGATTGGCTCAGAGAGAGAGAGATTGGTACCCAATGCGTCCAACCAGAGTGCGTTCCAATGCCTGTCAGAGGTGACACCTCCACCTATAACCAGCCAGAACATATTACAGCCAAACTGATACTGAGACCACAATTTACTGCAATCAACCCCAAGACTCGACTATGGAAAAAACTAAATTTACAAAAACATTGTGCATGCTCTTCAGGAGCCCGGCGCTACACAATATAACATAGAGGTCAGGTGTATGTAATATACAATATAATATATAGAGGTCGGGGGTCAGGTGTATGTAATATACAATATAATATATAGAGGTCGGGGGTCAGGTGTATGTAATATACAATATAATATATAGAGGTCGGGGGTCAGGTGTATGTAATATACAATATAATATATAGAGGTCGGGGGTCAGGTGTATGTAATATACAATATAATATATAGAGGTCGGGGGTGGGGTGTATGTATTATACAATATAATATATAGAGGTCAGGGGTCAGGTGTATGTAATATAATATATAGAGGTCAGGGGTCAGGTGTATGTAATATACAATATAATATAACACCCCGCGGTTTGGTTTGCACCAGAACTTTCAAACGGACCGCAAATTCGTACGAACGTTAGAACCCCATTGAAGTCTATGGGACTCGAACGTTCGAATATGGTAATTTTAATGGCTAATATGCAGGAAATTTGCTATAATCGGACGTCGGTGTACTGCTAGCAGAGTGCCCGTAAGCTGGCCCCTGAAGGGCATGTTGCCTCGTTGGACATGTGCCTCCTCCTCCTCTCTCCTTCCAGGCACCCACATGGAGTCAGTGCCCTCATCATCCCCTCCCTCTTCATCGCTGTAGCAAACCTGGCAGTATGCTGCAGCTGGGGGAACATGACTGCCAGATTGCTGTCCTTCTTGAGCATCTCCTCTCTCTGCGCTCACGCTACTGCCTTCCTCTAGCTGAGTGTCATCATCAGAGCCTACAAAACACTGGGCATCCTCCTGGAGCAAGTACCCAACACTGTGCTCAAAGAGTTCAGGGGACTCCTCAGGAGGACGTGGTGGGTCTAGGGAAGGAGTCACTGATGATGACATTGAGAGGAGGGACGACGATGTGTTGGCAGCTGCTTTTCTACTACCCTGAGACTGGGTGAGAGAGGATGAGGAGGATGAAGAGGGCTTGGTCATCCACTCTACCAAGTCGTTGGCATGTTGCGGTTCAACATGTCCAGCTGCTGAAAAGAAGGACAAGCGTGTCCCATGGCCACGTGCTGATGATGACAATGCACCGCGTCCACGACCAGCACTGTTGTCTCTAGACACAGAGCCTGCTTGCCCTCTTTTATCGGCTCGCGCCTGTCTGCCTCTCCTTGCTGGCCTTCCAGACATGGTAATGGCCTGAAGGGAGTTGGGTAAAACAGCAGTTGGGTAGTTTATATTGTGCTGGAGGCACACAACACCCACTAACTCCTGCAGATGCCTTTATTATAGAACACCAGAGATAAAGGGGTATATACAGATGTATACTGTGCTGTGCTGGAAGCACACACAACTTCCAATAACTCCTGCAGATGCCTGAGAAAAGAACACGCTGTCCCTGCCTATCCTTCTCTCTCCCTGCACACCGGAACACAATACACAAGGCCACCGGGCTGGCGGCCTTACATAGTGTGGGGCGTGTACTAAACCCCCTGAGCTATAATTGGCCACAAGCATCCTGCCTGTGGCCAATTATGGCTCTTCTCGCTCCAGGGGCTGTGATTGGCCAAGCATGCGGGGTCACAGTGCATGCTTGGCCAATCATGAGCCAGCAAGTGCATTGTGGGCAGTGAGCGCCACGCGAATTTGGCGCGAACGGCCCATAACGTTCGGAATTCGCTGAACGTGGGAACAGCCGATGTTCGAGTCGAATACCGAGCTCATCCCTAGTAATATACAATATAATATATAGAGGTCGGGGGTGGGGTGTATGTAATATACAATATAATATATAGAGGTCGGGGGTCAGGTGTATGTAATATACAATATAATATATAGAGGTCGGGGGTCAGGTGTATGTAATATACAATATAATATATAGAGGTCGGGGGTCAGGTGTATGTAATATACAATATAATATATAGAGGTCGGGGGTCAGGTGTATGTAATATACAATATAATATATAGAGGTCGGGGGTGGGGTGTATGTAATATACAATATAATATATAGAGGTCGGGGGTCAGGTGTATGTAATATACAATATAATATATAGAGGTCGGGGGTGGGGTGTATGTAATATACAATATAATATATAGAGGTCGGGGGTCAGGTGTATGTAATATACAATATAATATATAGAGGTCGGGGGTCAGGTGTATGTAATATACAATATAATATATAGAGGTCGGGGGTCAGGTGTATGTAATATACAATATAATATATAGAGGTCGGGGGTCAGGTGTATGTAATATACAATATAATATATAGAGGTCGGGGGTCAGGTGTATGTAATATACAATATAATATACAGAGGTCAGAGGTCAGGTATATGTAATATACTATATAATATATAGAGGTCGGGGGTCAGGTGTATGTAATATACAATATAATATATAGAGGTCGGAGGTCAGGTGTATGTAATATACAATATAATATATAGAGGTCGGGGGTCAGGTGTATGTAATATACAATATAATATATAGAGGTCGGAGGTCAGGTGTATGTAATATACAATATAATATATAGAGGTCAGAGGTCAGGTGTATGTAATATACAATATAATATATAGAGGTCGGGGGTGGGGTGTATGTAATATACAATATAATATATAGAGGTCGGAGGTCAGGTGTATGTAATATACAATATAATATATAGAGGTCAGAGGTCAGTTGTATGTAATATACAATATAATATATAGAGGTCGGAGGTCAGGTGTATGTAATATACAATATAATATATAGAGGTTGGGGGTGGGGTGTATGTAATATACAATATAATATATAGAGGTCAGAGGTCAGGTGTATGTAATATACAATATAATATATAGAGGTCGGGGGTCAGGTGTATGTAATATACAATATAATATATAGAGGTCGGGGGTCAGGTGTATGTAATATGCAATATAATATATAGAGGTCGGAGGTCAGGTGTATGTAATATACAATATAATATATAGAGGTCGGGGGTCAGGTGTATGTAATATACAATATAATATATAGAGGTCGGGGGTGGGGTGTATGTAATATACAATATAATATATAGAGGTCGGGGGTCAGGTGTATGTAATATACAATATAATATATAGAGGTCGGGGGTGGGGTGTATGTAATATACAATATAATATATAGAGGTCGGGGGTCAGGTGTATGTAATATACAATATAATATATAGAGGTCGGGGGTCAGGTGTATGTAATATACAATATAATATATAGAGGTCGGGGGTCAGGTGTATGTAATATACAATATAATATATAGAGGTCGGGGGTCAGGTGTATGTAATATACAATATAATATATAGAGGTCGGGGGTCAGGTGTATGTAATATACAATATAATATACAGAGGTCAGAGGTCAGGTATATGTAATATACTATATAATATATAGAGGTCGGGGGTCAGGTGTATGTAATATACAATATAATATATAGAGGTCGGAGGTCAGGTGTATGTAATATACAATATAATATATAGAGGTCGGGGGTCAGGTGTATGTAATATACAATATAATATATAGAGGTCGGAGGTCAGGTGTATGTAATATACAATATAATATATAGAGGTCAGAGGTCAGGTGTATGTAATATACAATATAATATATAGAGGTCGGGGGTGGGGTGTATGTAATATACAATATAATATATAGAGGTCGGAGGTCAGGTGTATGTAATATACAATATAATATATAGAGGTCAGAGGTCAGTTGTATGTAATATACAATATAATATATAGAGGTCGGAGGTCAGGTGTATGTAATATACAATATAATATATAGAGGTTGGGGGTGGGGTGTATGTAATATACAATATAATATATAGAGGTCAGAGGTCAGGTGTATGTAATATACAATATAATATATAGAGGTCGGGGGTCAGGTGTATGTAATATACAATATAATATATAGAGGTCGGAGGTCAGGTGTATGTAATATACAATATAATATATAGAGGTCGGGGGTCAGGTGTATGTAATATACAATATAATATACAGAGGTCAGAGGTCAGGTATATGTAATATACTATATAATATATAGAGGTCAGGGGTCAGGTGTATGTAATATACAATATAATATATAGAGGTTGGGGGTGGGGTGTATGTAATATAAAATATAATATATAGAGGTTGGGGGTCAGGTGTATGTAATATACAATATAATATATAGAGGTCGGGGGTCAGGTGTATGTAATATACAATATAATATATAGAGGTTGGGGGTGGGGTGTATGTAATATAAAATATAATATATAGAGGTTGGGGGTCAGGTGTATGTAATATACAATATAATATATAGAGGTCGGGGGTCAGGTGTATGTAATATACAATATAATATATAGAGGTTGGGGGTCAGGTGTATGTAATATACAATATAATATATAGAGGTTGGGGGTCAGGTGTATGTAATATACAATATAATATATAGAGGTCGGGGGTCAGGTGTATGTAATATACAATATAATATATAGAGGTTGGGGGTGGGGTGTATGTAATATAAAATATAATATATAGAGGTCGGAGGTCAGGTGTATGTAATATACAATATAATATATAGAGGTCGGGGGTCAGGTGTATGTAATACACAATATAATATATAGAGGTCGGGGGTCAGGTGTATGTAATATACAATATAATATATAGAGGTCGGGGGTCAGGTGTATGTAATATGCAATATAATATATAGAGGTCGGAGGTCAGGTGTATATAATATACAATATAATATATAGAGGTCGGGGGTCAGGTGTATGTAATATACAATATAATATATAGAGGTTGGGGGTGGGGTGTATGTAATATACAATATAATATATAGAGGTCGGGGGTGGGGTGTATGTAATATGCAATATAATATATAGAGGTCGGGGGTCAGGTGTATGTAATATGCAATATAATATATAGAGGTCGGGGGTCAGGTGTATGTAATATACAATATAATATATAGAGGTCGGGGGTCAGGTGTATGTAATATGCAATATAATATATAGAGGTCGGGGGTCAGGTGTATGTAATATGCAATATAATATATAGAGGTCGGGGGTCAGGTGTATGTAATATACAATATAATATATAGAGGTCGGGGGTCAGGTGTATGTAATATACAATATAATATATAGAGGTCGGGGGTCAGGTGTATGTAATATACAATATAATATATAGAGGTCGGGGGTGGGGTGTATGTAATATACAATATAATATATAGAGGTCGGAGGTCAGGTGTATGTAATATACAATATAATATATAGAGGTCGGGGGTCAGGTGTATGTAATATACAATATAATATATAGAGGTCGGGGGTGGGGTGTATGTAATATGCAATATAATATATAGAGGTCGGAGGTCAGGTGTATGTAATATACAATATAATATATAGAGGTCGGAGGTCAGGTGTATGTAATATACAATATAATATATAGAGGTCGGGGGTCAGGTGTATGTAATATACAATATAATATATAGAGGTCGGGGGTGGGGTGTATGTAATATGCAATATAATATATAGAGGTCGGGGGTCAGGTGTATGTAATATACAATATAATATATAGAGGTCGGGGGTGGGGTGTATGTAATACACAATATAATATATAGAGGTCGGGGGTCAGGTGTATGTAATATACAATATAATATATAGAGGTCGGGGGTCAGGTGTATGTAATATACAATATAATATATAGAGGTTGGGGGTGGGGTGTATGTAATATAAAATATAATATATAGAGGTTGGGGGTCAGGTGTATGTAATATACAATATAATATATAGAGGTTGGGGGTGGGGTGTATGTAATATAAAATATAATATATAGAGGTTGGGGGTCAGGTGTATGTAATATACAATATAATATATAGAGGTCGGGGGTGGGGTGTATGTAATATGCAATATAATATATAGAGGTCGGGGGTCAGGTGTATGTAATATACAATATAATATATAGAGGTCGGGGGTCAGGTGTATGTAATATACAATATAATATATAGAGGTCGGGGGTGGGGTGTATGTAATATACAATATAATATATAGAGGTCGGGGGTCAGGTGTATGTAATATACAATATAATATATAGAGGTCGGGGGTCAGGTGTATGTAATATACAATATAATATATAGAGGTCGGGGGTCAGGTGTATGTAATATACAATATAATATATAGAGGTCGGGGGTCAGGTGTATGTAATATACAATATAATATATAGAGGTTGGGGGTGGGGTGTATGTAATATACAATATAATATATAGAGGTCGGGGGTCAGGTGTATGTAATATACAATATAATATATAGAGGTTGGGGGTGGGGTGTATGTAATATACAATATAATATATAGAGGTCGGGGGTGGGGTGTATGTAATATAAAATATAATATATAGAGGTCGGAGGTCAGGTGTATGTAATATACAATATAATATATAGAGGTCGGGGGTCAGGTGTATGTAATACACAATATAATATATAGAGGTCGGGGGTCAGGTGTATGTAATATACAATATAATATATAGAGGTCGGGGGTCAGGTGTATGTAATATGCAATATAATATATAGAGGTCGGAGGTCAGGTGTATATAATATACAATATAATATATAGAGGTCGGGGGTCAGGTGTATGTAATATACAATATAATATATAGAGGTTGGGGGTGGGGTGTATGTAATATACAATATAATATATAGAGGTCGGGGGTGGGGTGTATGTAATATGCAATATAATATATAGAGGTCGGGGGTCAGGTGTATGTAATATGCAATATAATATATAGAGGTCGGGGGTCAGGTGTATGTAATATACAATATAATATATAGAGGTCGGGGGTCAGGTGTATGTAATATGCAATATAATATATAGAGGTCGGGGGTCAGGTGTATGTAATATGCAATATAATATATAGAGGTCGGGGGTCAGGTGTATGTAATATACAATATAATATATAGAGGTCGGGGGTCAGGTGTATGTAATATACAATATAATATATAGAGGTCGGGGGTCAGGTGTATGTAATATACAATATAATATATAGAGGTCGGGGGTGGGGTGTATGTAATATACAATATAATATATAGAGGTCGGAGGTCAGGTGTATGTAATATACAATATAATATATAGAGGTCGGGGGTCAGGTGTATGTAATATACAATATAATATATAGAGGTCGGGGGTGGGGTGTATGTAATATGCAATATAATATATAGAGGTCGGAGGTCAGGTGTATGTAATATACAATATAATATATAGAGGTCGGAGGTCAGGTGTATGTAATATACAATATAATATATAGAGGTCGGGGGTCAGGTGTATGTAATATACAATATAATATATAGAGGTCGGGGGTGGGGTGTATGTAATATGCAATATAATATATAGAGGTCGGGGGTCAGGTGTATGTAATATACAATATAATATATAGAGGTCGGGGGTGGGGTGTATGTAATACACAATATAATATATAGAGGTCGGGGGTCAGGTGTATGTAATATACAATATAATATATAGAGGTCGGGGGTCAGGTGTATGTAATATACAATATAATATATAGAGGTTGGGGGTGGGGTGTATGTAATATAAAATATAATATATAGAGGTTGGGGGTCAGGTGTATGTAATATACAATATAATATATAGAGGTTGGGGGTGGGGTGTATGTAATATAAAATATAATATATAGAGGTTGGGGGTCAGGTGTATGTAATATACAATATAATATATAGAGGTCGGGGGTGGGGTGTATGTAATATGCAATATAATATATAGAGGTCGGGGGTCAGGTGTATGTAATATACAATATAATATATAGAGGTCGGGGGTCAGGTGTATGTAATATACAATATAATATATAGAGGTCGGGGGTGGGGTGTATGTAATATACAATATAATATATAGAGGTCGGGGGTCAGGTGTATGTAATATACAATATAATATATAGAGGTCGGGGGTCAGGTGTATGTAATATACAATATAATATATAGAGGTCGGGGGTCAGGTGTATGTAATATACAATATAATATATAGAGGTCGGGGGTCAGGTGTATGTAATATACAATATAATATATAGAGGTTGGGGGTGGGGTGTATGTAATATACAATATAATATATAGAGGTCGGGGGTCAGGTGTATGTAATATACAATATAATATATAGAGGTTGGGGGTGGGGTGTATGTAATATACAATATAATATATAGAGGTCGGGGGTGGGGTGTATGTAATATACAATATAATATATAGAGGTCGGGGGTGGGGTGTATGTAATATACAATATAATATATAGAGGTCGGGGGTCAGGTGTATGTAATATACAATATAGCAGTCATGGAGGGGGCGGCATTGAAGCTCAGGATGGGGGAGGGTAGGATTGCACGGTGGGGTTTAGCGGGGATGGATTGGGGGGCCGCTGATAAGTCGTGCATTCAGCCCCCCTGTAGCGGGCCCCATCAGTTCTTAGGGGCCCCGGACACCCCCTGAGCAGGAGGACGGGTGTATTGTCTTATTACAGACACTGATCCTCTTTCACCTCCCCCCCACAGTGCAGCCAGCTCCTCCCCCACTTCTCCCTCCGGCTGCACTGCGGGGGATGGGTCCCCATACATGCGCCCCTTGCGTCTGCTGTCTGGACCCCCTGTGTGGCCCCCCCCCACTCCTGACTTCCCTCCTCTCCTCCCCCCTCCTGACTTCTCTCCTCTCCTCCCCTCTCCTCTCCCGCTGGCAGCTCCTGTGACAAAGGGAAATGTTTCAGGATAGAGAACGGGGGAAGGGGCTGGTAAATATGTCATTTATGGGCCCCTTCCTTTCCTGAATGAACACAGTGAGCGATCGGTACCAATCTCTCCAGTGTCCACTTATCACTGAACCATAGGAAACTGGTTCCTATGCTTCACTTGGTGAACAGCGGGAAGCCTCCAATCGGTTCCTATTCAGTCCTCTGTACAGCTGATACTGCTGAGAAAATCTTTGTCCTCCATCACTTTGGACCAGGAGGGGGGAGGGGGGCCCTAGACCTGGGATCAGAGGAAGCTATGGACCTGGGTCAGAGGAAGCGATGGACCTGGGCTCAGAGGAAGTGGTGGACCTGGGCTCAGGGGAAGTGGTGGACCTGGGCTCAGAGGAAGTGGTGGACCTTGGCTCAGAGGAAGTGGGGTGAACCTGGGCTCAGAGGAAGTGGTGGACCTGGGCTCAGAGGAAGTGGTGGACCTTGGCTCAGAGGAAGTGGGGTGAACCTGGGCTCAGAGGAAGTGATGGGCCTGGGCTCAGAGGAAGTGATGGACCTGGGCTCAGAGGAAGTGATGGACCTTGGCTCAGAGGCAGTAATGGACCTGGGCTCAGAAGAAGTGATGGACCTGGGCTCAGAGGAAGCGATGGACCTGGGCTCAGAGGCAGTAATGGACCTGGGCTCAGAAGAAGTGATGGACCTGGGCTCAGCGGAAGTGGTGGACCTGGGCTCAGAGGAAGTGGGGTGAACCTGGGCTCAGAGGAAGTGATGGGCCTGGGCTCAGAGGAAGTGATGGACCTGGGCTCAGAGGAAGTGCTGGACCTGGGCTCAGAGGAAGTGATGGACCTTGGCTCAGAGGAAGTGATGGACCTGGGCTCAGAGGCAGTAATGGACCTGGGCTCAGAAGAAGTGATGGACCTGGGCTCAGCGGAAGTGGTGGACCTGGGCTCAGAGGAAGTGGGGGGAACCTGGGCTCAGAGGAAGTGATGGACCTTGGCTCAGAGGAAGTGATGGACCTGGGCTCAGAGGAAGTGATGGACCTGGGCTCAGAGGAAGTGGGATGGACCTGGGCTCAGAGGAAGTGGGATGGACCTGGGCTCAGAGGAAGTGGGGTGAACCTGGGCTCAGAGGAAGTGGTGGACCTGGGATCAGAGAAAGTGATGGACCTGGGCTCAGAGGAAGTGGTGGACCTGGGCTCAGAGAAAGTGATGGACCTGGGCTCAGAGGAAGTGGTGGACCTGGGCTCAGAAAAAGTGATGGACCTGGGCTCAGAGGAAGTGGTGGACCTGGGCTCAGAGAAAATGATGGACCTGGGCTCAGAGGAAATGATGGACCTGGGCTCAGAGGAAATGATGGACCTGGGCTCAGAGAAAATGATGGACCTGGGCTCAGAGGAAATGATGGACCTGGGCTCAGAGGAAATGATGGACCTGGGCTCAGAGGAAATGATGGACCTGGGCTCAGAGGAAGTGATGGACCTGGGCTCAGAGGAAGTGATGTGCCTGGGCTCAGAGGAAGTGATGTGCCTGGGCTCAGAGGAAGTGATGTGCCTGGGCTCAGAGGAAGTGATGTGCCTGGGCTCAGAGGAAGTGATGTGCCTGGGCTCAGAGGAAGTGATGTGCCTGGGCTCAGAGGAAGTGATGGGCCCGGGCTCAGAGGAAGTGATGGGCCCGGGCTCAGAGGAAATGATGGACCTGGGCTCAGAGGAAATGATGGACCTGGGCTCAGAGGAAGTGATGGACCTGGGCTCAGAGGAAATGATGGACCTGGGATCAGAGGAAGTGATGGACCTGGGCTCAGAGCAAGTGGTGGACCTGGGTTCAGAGGAAGTGATGGACCTGGGATCAGAGGAAGCTATGGACCTGGGTCAGAGGAAGCGATGGACCTGGGCTCAGAGGAAGTGATGGACCTGGGCTAAGAGGAAGTGATAAACCTGGGCTCAGAGGAAGTAATGGACCTGGACTCAGAGGAAGTGGTGGACCTGGGTCAGAGGAAGTGATGGACCTGGGCTCAGGGGAAGCGATGGACCTGGGCTCAGAGGTAATGATGGACCTGGGCTCAGAGGAAGCGGTGGACCTGGGCTCAGAGGAAGCGGTGGACCTGGGCTCAGAGGAAGCGGTGGACCTGGGCTCAGAGGAAGCGGTGGACCTGGGCTCAGAGGAAGCGGTGGACCTGGGCTCAGAGGTAATGATGGACCTGGGCTCAGAGGAAGCGGTGGACCTGGGCTCAGAGGAAGCGGTGGACCTGGGCTCAGAGGAAGCGGTGGACCTGGGTTCAGAGGAAGTGGTGGACCTGGGCTCAGAGGAAGAGGTGGACCTGGGTTCAGAGGAAGTGGTGGACCTGGGCTCAGAGGAAGAGGTGGACCTGGGTTCAGAGGAAATGATGGACCTGGGTCAGAGGAAGTGGTGGACCTGGGTTCAGAGGAAGTTGTGGACCTGGGCTCAGAGGAAGTGATGGACCTGGGTTCAGAGGAAGTGATGGACCTGGGTCAGAGGAAGCGATGGACCTGGGCTCAGAGGAAGCGGTGGACCTGGGCTCAGAGGAAGTGGAGGACCTGGGCTCAGAGGAAGAGGTGGACCTGGGTTCAGAGGAAGTGGGTTCAGAGGAAGTGATGGACCTGGGCTCAGAGGAAGTGGTGGACCTGGGATCAGAGGAAGCGGTGGACCTGGGTTCAGAGGAAGTGATGGACCTGGGTCAGAGGAAGCGATGGACCTGGGCTCAGAGGAAGTGGAGGACCTGGGCTCAGAGGAAGTGGTGGACCTGGGCTCAGAGGAAGTGATGGACCTGGGTTCAGAGGAAGTGATGGACCTGGGTCAGAGGAAGCGATGGACCTGGGCTCAGAGGAAGCGGTGGACCTGGGCTCAGAGGAAGTGGAGGACCTGGGCTCAGAGGAAGTGGTGGACCTGGGTTCAGAGGAAGTGGGTTCAGAGGAAGTGATGGACCTGGGTCAGAGGAAGTGATGGACCTGGGCTCAGAGGAAGTGGTGGACCTGGGTCAGAGGAAGTGGTGGACCTGGGTCAGAGGAAGTGATGGACATGGGCTCAGAGGAAGTGATGGACCTGGGCTCAGAGGAAGTGGTGGACCTGGGTTCAGAGGAAGTGGTGGACCTGGGTTCAGATGAAGTGATGGACCTGGGTCAGAGGAAGCGGTGGACCTGGGCTCAGGGGAAGCGGTGGACCTGGGCTCAGAGGAAGTGGTGGACCTGGGTCAGAGGAAGTGATGGACCTGGGCTCAGAGGAAGTGATGGACCTGGGTCAGAGGAAGTGGTGGACCTGGGCTCAGAGGAAGAGGTGGACCTGGGCTCAGAGGAAGCGGTGGACCTGGGCTCAGAGGAAGTGATGGACCTGGGCTCAGAGGAAGTGATGTGCCTGGGATTAGAGGAAGTGATGGGCCTGGGCTCAGAGGAAGTGATGGACCTGGGCTCAGAGGAAGTGATGTGCCTGGGCTCAGAGGAAGTGATGGGCCTGGGCTCAGAGGAAGTGATGGACCTGGGCTCAGAGGAAGTGATGGACCTGGGCTCAGAGGAAGTGGTGGACCTTGGCTCAGAGGAAGTGGTGGACCTGGGCTCAGAGGAAGAGGTGGACCTGGGCTCAGAGGAAGTGGTGGACCTGGGTCAGAGGAAGTGGTGGACCTGGGCTCAGAGGAAGTGGTGGACCTGGGCTCAGAGGAAGTGGAGGACCTGGGCTCAGAGGAATTGGTGGACCTGGACTCAGAGGAAGTGGTGGACCTGGGCTCAGAGGAAGTGATGGACCTGGGCTCAGAGGAAGTGGTGGACCTGGGCTCAGAGGAAGTGGTGGACCTGGGCTCAGAGGAAGTGGTGGACCTGGGTCAGAGGAAGTGATGGACCTGGGCTCAGAGGAAGTGATGGACCTGGGCTCAGAGGAAGTGGTGGACCTGGGCTCAGAGGAAGTGGTGGACCTTGGTTCAGAGGAAGTGATGGACCTGGGTCAGAGGAAGCGGTGGACCTGGGCTCAGGGGAAGAGGTGGACCTGGGTTCAGAGGAAGTGATGGACCTGGGCTCAGAGGAAGTGATGGACCTGGGCTCAGAGGAAGCTATGGACCTGGGCTCAGAGGAAGCGATGGACCTGGGCTCAGAGGAAGAGATGGACCTGGGTCAGAGGAAGCGATGGACCTGGGCTCAGAGGAAGCGGTGGACCTGGGTCAGAGGAAGTGATGGACCTGGGCTCAGAGGAAGCTATGGACCTGGGCTCAGAGGAAGCGATGGACCTGGGCTCAGAGGAAGTGATGGACCTGGGTCAGAGGAAGCGATGGACCTGGGCTCAGAGGAAGTGATGGACCTGGGTCAGAGGAAGCGATGGACCTGGGCTCAGAGGAAGTGATGGACCTGGGTCAGAGGAAGCGATGGACCTGGGCTCAGAGGAAGCGGTGGACCTGGGTCAGAGGAAGTGATGGACCTGGGCTCAGAGGAAGCTATGGACCTGGGCTCAGAGGAAGCGATGGACCTGGGCTCAGAGGAAGTGATGGACCTGGGTCAGAGGAAGCGATGGACCTGGGCTCAGAGGAAGTGGTGGACCTGGGTCAGAGGAAGTGATGGACCTGGGCTCAGAGGAAGTGATGGACCTGGGTCAGAGGAAGTGGTGGACCTGGGCTCAGAGGAAGTGGTGGACCTGGGCTCAGAGGAAGTGATGGACCTGGGCTCAGAGGAAGAGGTGGACCTGGGTTCAGAGGAAGCGGTGGACCTGGGCTCAGAGGAAGTGGTGGACCTGGGTCAGAGGAAGTGATGGACCTGGGCTCAGAGGAAGCTATGGACCTGGGCTCAGAGGAAGTGATGGACCTGGGCTCAGAGGAAGTGGTGGACCTGGGCTCAGAGGAAGTGGTGGACCTGGGTCAGAGGAAGTGGTGGACCTGGGCTCAGAGGAAGTGGTGGACCTGGGCTCAGAGGAAGTGGAGGACCTGGGCTCAGAGGAATTGGTGGACCTGGACTCAGAGGAAGTGGTGGACCTGGGCTCAGAGGAAGTGATGGACCTGGGCTCAGAGGAAGTGGTGGACCTGGGCTCAGAGGAAGTGGTGGACCTGGGCTCAGAGGAAGTGGTGGACCTGGGTCAGAGGAAGTGATGGACCTGGGCTCAGAGGAAGTGATGGACCTGGGCTCAGAGGAAGTGGTGGACCTGGGCTCAGAGGAAGTGGTGGACCTGGGTTCAGAGGAAGTGATGGACCTGGGTCAGAGGAAGCGGTGGACCTGGGCTCAGAGGAAGCGGTGGACCTGGGTCAGAGGAAGTGGTGGACCTGGGCTCAGAGGAAGCTATGGACCTGGGCTCAGAGGAAGTGGTGGACCTGGGCTCAGAGGAAGCGATGGACCTGGGCTCAGGGGAAGAGGTGGACCTGGGTTCAGAGGAAGTGATGGACCTGGGCTCAGAGGAAGTGATGGACCTGGGCTCAGAGGAAGTGATGGACCTGGGTCAGAGGAAGCGATGGACCTGGGCTCAGAGGAAGCGGTGGACCTGGGTCAGAGGAAGTGATGGACCTGGGCTCAGAGGAAGCTATGGACCTGGGCTCAGAGGAAGCGAAGGACCTGGGCTCAGAGGAAGTGATGGACCTGGGTCAGAGGAAGCGATGGACCTGGGCTCAGAGGAAGTGATGGACCTGGGTCAGAGGAAGCGATGGACCTGGGCTCAGAGGAAGCTATGGACCTGGGCTCAGAGGAAGCGATGGACCTGGGCTCAGAGGAAGCGGTGGACCTGGGTCAGAGGAAGTGATGGACCTGGGCTCAGAGGAAGCTATGGACCTGGGCTCAGAGGAAGCGATGGACCTGGGCTCAGAGGAAGTGATGGACCTGGGTCAGAGGAAGCGATGGACCTGGGCTCAGAGGAAGTGATGGACCTGGGTCAGAGGAAGTGATGGACCTGGGCTCAGAGGAAGCTATGGACCTGGGCTCAGAGGAAGCGATGGACCTGGGCTCAGAGGAAGCGGTGGACCTGGGTCAGAGGAAGTGATGGACCTGGGCTCAGAGGAAGTGGTGGACCTGGGTCAGAGGAAGTGATGGACCTGGGCTCAGAGGAAGCTATGGACCTGGGCTCAGAGGAAGCGATGGACCTGGGCTCAGAGGAAGCGGTGGACCTGGGTCAGAGGAAGTGATGGACCTGGGCTCAGAGGAAGCTATGGACCTGGGCTCAGAGGAAGCGATGGACCTGGGCTCAGAGGAAGTGATGGACCTGGGTCAGAGGAAGCGATGGACCTGGGCTCAGAGGAAGTGATGGACCTGGGTCAGAGGAAGCGATGGACCTGGGCTCAGAGGAAGTGATGGACCTGGGTCAGAGGAAGCGATGGACCTGGGCTCAGAGGAAGCGGTGGACCTGGGCTCAGAGGAAGTGATGTGCCTGGGTCAGAGGAAGCGATGGACCTGGGCTCAGAGGAAGCGGTGGACCTGGGCTCAGAGGAAGTGATGGGCCTGGGCTCAGAGGAAGTGATGGACCTGGGCTCAGAGGAAGTGATGGACCTGGGCTCAGAGGAAGTGATGGACCTGGGCTCAGAGGAAGAGGTGGACCTGGGCTCAG
This sequence comes from Lithobates pipiens, assembly GCF_037356315.1. Classification (NCBI taxonomy): domain Eukaryota; kingdom Metazoa; phylum Chordata; class Amphibia; order Anura; family Ranidae; genus Lithobates; species Lithobates pipiens. Next base: position 3,329,704 of record NW_027507871.1, on the reverse strand, counting down.
AGGAAGTGGTGGACCTGGGCTCAGAGGAAGTGGTGGACCTGGGCTCAGAGGAAGAGGTGGACCTGGGCTCAGAGGAAGTGGTGGACCTGGGCTCAGAGGAAGTGGTGGACCTGGGCTCAGAGGAAGTGGTGGACCTGGGCTCAGAGGAAGTGGTGGACCTGGGCTCAGAGGAAGTGGAGGACCTGGGCTCAGAGGAATTGGTGGACCTGGGCTCAGAGGAAGTGGTGGACCTGGGCTCAGAGGAAGAGGTGGACCTGGGCTCAGAGGAAGTGGTGGACCTGGGCTCAGAGGAAGAGGTGGACCTGGGCTCAGAGGAAGTGGTGGACCTGGGCTCAGAGGAAGTGATGGACCTGGGTCAGAGGAAGCGATGGACCTGGGCTCAGAGGAAGTGATGTGCCTGGGCTCAGAGGAAGCTATGGACCTGGGCTCAGAGGAAGCGATGGACCTGGGCTCAGAGGAAGTGATGTACCTGGGCTCAGAGGAAGCGATGGACCTGGGTCAGAGGAAGCGATGGACCTGGGCTCAGAGGAAGTGATGGACCTGGGCTCAGGGGAAGTGGTGAACCTGGGCTCAGAGGAAGTGGTGGACCTGGGTCAGAGGAAGCGATGGACCTGGGCTCAGAGGAAGCGATGGACCTGGGTCAGAGGAAGCGATGGACCTGGGCTCAGGGGAAGTGATGGACCTGGGCTCAGAGGAAGTGGTGAACCTGGGCTCAGAGGAAGTGGTGGACCTGGGCTCAGAGGAAGTGGTGGACCTGGGCTCAGAGGAAGTGGTGAACCTGGGCTCAGAGGAAGTGGTGGACCTGGGCTCAGAGGAAGTGGTGGACCTGGGCTCAGAGGAAGTGGTGAACCTGGGCTCAGAGGAAGTGGTGGACCTGGGCTCAGAGGAAGTGGTGGACCTGGGCTCAGAGGAAGTGGAGGACCTGGGCTCAGGGGAAGTGGTGGACCTGGGCTCAGAGGAAGTGGTGGACCTGGGCTCAGAGGAAGTGGTGGACCTGGGCTCAGAGGAAGTGATGGACCTGGGTTCAGAGGAAGTGGTGGACCTGGGCTCAGGGGAAGCGGTGGACCTGGGCTCAGAGGAAGTGATGTGCCTGGGTCAGAGGAAGCGGTGGACCTGGGCTCAGAGGAAGCGGTGGACCTGGGCTCAGAGGAAGTGATGTGCCTGGGTCAGAGGAAGCGATGTGCCTGGGTCAGAGGAAGCGGTGGACCTGGGCTCAGAGGAAGTGGTGGACCTGGGCTCAGAGGAAGTGATGGGCCTGGGCTCAGAGGAAGTGGTGGACCTGGGCTCAGAGGAAGTGGAGGACCTGGGCTCAGAGGAATTGGTGGACCTGGGCTCAGAGGAAGTGGTGGACCTGGGCTCAGAGGAAGAGGTGGACCTGGGCTCAGAGGAAGTGGTGGACCTGGCTCAGAGGAAGAGGTGGACCTGGGCTCAGAGGAAGTGGTGGACCTGGGCTCAGAGGAAGTGGTGGACCTGGGCTCAGAGGAAGAGGTGGACCTGGGCTCAGAGGAAGTGGTGGACCTGGGCTCAGAGGAAGTGGTGGACCTGGGCTCAGAGGAAGTGGTGGACCTGGGCTCAGAGGAAGTGGTGGACCTGGGCTCAGAGGAAGTGGAGGACCTGGGCTCAGGGGAAGTGGTGGACCTGGGCTCAGAGGAAGTGGTGGACCTGGGCTCAGAGGAAGTGATGGACCTGGGTTCAGAGGAAGTGGTGGACCTGGGCTCAGGGGAAGCGGTGGACCTGGGCTCAGAGGAAGCGGTGGACCTGGGCTCAGAGGAAGCGGTGGACCTGGGCTCAGAGGCAGTGAGCTGTGTGATGCTGGGACTGTGTGGGTTGGAGGTGAGTATTGCAGCGCGCTCAGCTCGGAGGGATTTATTATATAATGATTGGGGGAGATTTCTGTCTCTCGGCGCCTCAGATTGTCGCTTTTTTGCCAATCTGCCCCAAACAAAGGCAGACGGGCTCCGACATCATGGCGCCTCTCCTCGCGCAGGGGGGTTGGGATCTTCTCCAGGGGTTGGGCCTCTAGCGGATGGCTCCTCACATAACGCTCTGGGCTGGTGAGGAGACGGGTGTCTCAGCAAACATGGCGGCGGTAAAGGCGCTATAGAGACGCTTTGTCCTCCGGCGGAAGCTGCTCTTCTGTCGCTCAAGATGGCGGCTGGCATGTACCTGGAGCATTATCTGGACAGTGAGTGATGGGGAGAGGGGGGCGCCCTGTCTACTTACCGGGGGGTGGGTGTGAGGGGCGCCTGGGGGGGTGTGTCACCCTGCAGAGCATTCCTCCCCCCCTGTGCCCTGCAGAGCATTCCTCCCCCCTGTGCCCTGCATAGCATTCCTACTGTGCCCTGCAGAGCATTCCTCCCTTATTCCTGCCCCCTGCAGAGCATTCCTCCCCCCTCCCCATGCCCTGCAGAGCATTCCTTCCCCCCGTGCCCTGCAGAACATTGCTCCCCCCGTGCCCTGCAGAACATTGCTCCCCCCCGTGCCCTGCAGAACATTGCTCCCCCCCGTGCCCTGCAGAACATTGCTCCCCCCCCGTGCCCTGCAGAACATTGCTCCCTCTCCCCCCGTGCCCTGCAGAACATTGCTCCCTCTCCTCCCTTGCCCTGCAGAACATTGCTTCCTCTCCTCCCGTGCCCTGCAGAACATTGCTCCCTCTCCCCCGTGCCCTGCAGAACATTGCTCCCTCTCCCCCCGTGCCCTGCAGAACATTGCTCCCTCTCCCCCGTGCCCTGCAGAACATTGCTCCCTCTCCCCCCGTGCCCTGCAGAACATTGCTCCCTCTCCCCCGTGCCCTGCAGAACATTGCTCCCTCTCCCCCCGTGCCCTGCAGAACATTGCTCCCTCTCCCCCCGTGCCCTGCAGAACATTGCTCCCCCCGTGCCCTGCAGAACATTGCTCCCTCTCCCCACGTGCCCTGCAGAACATTGCTCCCTCTCCCCCCGTGCCCTGCAGAACATTGCTCCCCCCGTGCCCTGCAGAACATTGCTCCCTCTCCCCCGTGCCCTGCAGAGCATTGTTCCCCCATCCTCTGCCATCAGCTGGTCATGCACAGGTCAGTTTGGATGATCACTGACTGTCTGTAGATGGCAGTGCTGAGAGATTCAGGATCTGATAATGAGTGGAGGGCGTATGAGACTCCACCCCCTCCCAACTTTATGACCCACTACTGTACCATGTCTGCAGTCTCTGATCATCTCCTGTATCATGTCTGCAGTCTCTGATCATCTCCTGTATCATGTCTGCAGTCTCTGATCATCTCCTGTACTATATCTGCAGTCTCTGATCATCTCCTGTACTATGTCTGCAGCCTCTGATCATCTCTCGTATCATGTCTGCAGTCTCTGATCATCTCCTGTACTATGTCTGCAGTCTCTGATCATCTCCTGTACTATGTCTGCAGTCTCTGATCATCTCCTGTACTATGTCTGCAGTCTCTGATCCTCTCCTGTACTATGTCTGCAGTCTCTGATCATCTCCTGTATCATGTCTGCAGTCTCTGATCATCTCCTGTATCATGTCTGCAGTCTCTGATCATCTCCTGTACTATGTCTGCAGTCTCTGATCATCTCCTGTACTATGTCTGCAGTCTCTGATCATCTCCTGTATCATGTCTGCAGTCTCTGATCATCTCCTGTATCATGTCTGCAGTCTCTGATCATCTCCTGTACTATGTCTGCAGTCTCTGATCATCTCTTGTACTATGTCTGCAGTCTCTGATCATCTCCTGTACCATGTCTGCAGTCTCTGATCATCTCCTGTATCATGTCTGCAGTCTCTGATCATCTCCTGTATCATGTCTGCAGTCTCTGATCATCTCCTGTACTATGTCTGCAGTCTCTGATCATCTCCTGTACTATGTCTGCAGTCTCTGATCATCTCCTGTACTATGTCTGCAGTCTCTGACCATCTCCTGTACTGTGTCTTCAGTCTCTGATCATCTCCTGTACTATGTCTGCAGTCTCTGATCATCTCCTGTATCATGTCTGCAGTCTCTGATCATCTCCTGTATCATGTCTGCAGTCTCTGATCATCTCCTGTACTATGTCTGCAGCCTCTGATCATCTCTCGTATCATGTCTGCAGTCTCTGATCATCTCTTGTATTATGTCTGCAGTCTCTGATCATCTCCTGTACTATGTCTGCAGTCTCTGATCATCTCCTGTATCATGTCTGCAGTCTCTGATCATCTCCTGTACTATGTCTGCAGCCTCTGATCATCTCTCGTATCATGTCTGCAGTCTCTGATCATCTCCTGTACTATGTCTGCAGCCTCTGATCATCTCTCGTATCATGTCTGCAGTCTCTGATCATCTCCTGTACTATGTCTGCAGTCTCTGATCATCTCCTGTATTATGTCTGCAGTCTCTGATCATCTCCTGTACCATGTCTGCAGTCTCTGATCATCTCCTGTACCATGTCTGCAGTCTCTGATCATCTCCTGTAGTATGTCTGCAGTCTCTGATCATCTCCCGTATCATGTCTGCAGTCTCTGATCATCTCCCGTATCATGTCTGCAGCCTCTGATCATCTCCTGTACTATGTCTGCAGCCTCTGATCATCTCATGTACTATGTCTGCAGTCTCTGATCATCTCTTGTATTATGTCTGCAGTCTCTGATCATCTCTTGTATTATGTCTGCAGTCTCTGATCATCTCTTGTATTATGTCTGCAGTCTCTGATCATCTCTTGTATTATGTCTGCAGTCTCTGATCATCTCTTGTATTATGTCTGCAGCCTCTGATCATCTCCTGTACTATGTCTGCAGTCTCTGATCATCTCTTGTATTATGTCTGCAGTCTCTGATCATCTCTTGTATTATGTCTGCAGTCTCTGATCATCTCCTGTATCATGTCTGCAGTCTCTGATCATCTCCTGTATCATGTCTGCAGTCTCTGATCATCTCCTGTATCATGTCTGCAGTCTCTGATCATCTCCTGTATCATGTCTGCAGCCTCTGATCATCTCCTGTACTATGTCTGCAGTCTCTGATCATCTCTTGTATTATGTCTGCAGTCTCTGATCATCTCTTGTATTATGTCTGCAGT